>NC_029788.2:106737658-106749449 GCF_000816755.2 Arachis ipaensis
ATTTTTGTTAAATATATATTTAATATATTTTGTTATATTTTTAAATTTTTTAAAAATTTAATTGTCGTTAATATTTTTTAAAATTATTTTTATCAAAAAAATAAACTTTTCGATACCGCAGAATGGCATTTTTTCCCATGGTTTATTTATGCATTTGCCAAGTTAGTGTAAAAAAATGGATAAAATACTAAATTAGTCTCCTACATTTGGGTCTAATCCTGCTGTGGTTCTTAAGGTTTAAAGTGTTCTATTTAAATCAAAAAAAGTTTCATTTAACTTCAATATAGTCCGGCCATGAAGTCAATGTTAAATAATTAACGTCACTGTTCTACCAAACCTTAATGTCCTTTCCTGAAAAAGAAGTACAAACCCGAGAGACACGGAATTAGCAGCAGATGCATCACCCTGAGTCATTGGCCTTGGTTCAAGCACATGGAGAACATTGTCGAGAATTCGCTTTTTGCAGAAAAGTTCATCGATGACGACAAGGACAAAGTCATCGTCACCTCTACCGTGAAGAACTCTCCTTGACAACTAAAGAGGTTGGTTATATAAGTTTTTCATATCTAAAAACTAAATTTTGTTAATTATTTAACATTGGCTTCATGGTAGAACTACATTAAAACTACGTAAAAAAATTTTTAATTTAAATAAGACACTTTAAACTTTAAGGACCAAAATAAAATTAAACCCATATGGCTGCGTTTGTTTACAGAGATAGGACACTGTGAGACAAAGACATAGAGACACAAAATCGTGTTTGACAGAGAAGACATCGACAAAGACATTGTGTCCAGAGACACTGAATTGGTATATTTTGTGTCCATCCTGACAGGAAGGACATAGAGACACTAACAAGGAACACAACTTATTTTTCATTTTTTTAAATTATTCTTGTTAATTTTTCATAATAATATTTTTATTATTATATTTTTTATCTCAAATTTTTTGAATGGAAAAAAATGAGAATAAATTAGATTTTCATAATTTGTTCTAGTTTATTACTACACAGAATAAAAAAAAATACAAAATTTTGTGTATCTGTCTTTTATAAGAAAGTATGGGGAAACGTATAACACCCTAACTTTTAGCACCTCATGATCGTACCAAAAGTAAGGCGTTATTAACCTAATTCCTTTTATTATCTATTTAATATTGAGCCTTTACGCATAAATCTATCGATGGTTTTACTAAAACTATAACTTATCCAACAAGTACAAACAACATATATTCACATACTTAATATTAATAATATGTTGTAGTGTTATATACAAAAGCAATTACAGAACCTACCGCTCTGAATAAAACTCTAACTAAGAAGGTGAGGGAAAAATAAATTCTAACAACTCAACTTGTAAACATATTCCTCTGTGCTCCCGCAGCTTCGCAATAAGCCTTCGCACCTATAGCTGAAAGGGATGGAGATAGGGGGTAAGAATTAGGAAGTTCTTAGTAGGATCGGGGTTAGGAGTTAAGTTCATTCTATATATACTTGGTCAGCAATAACAATCAATAAGGTACCATCTTATTCAACAATTAAAGAACACAGAATTCAAGCAGTCATTTAGCACACCCACAATCACAGAAAATTACACTCACAAACAAATATGCACAAATAAGTATGATGCTTGTCTATCCCTAGTACAGTTAATGAGCTCATCTGTCGGTTTCGACCCGCTCCCAATGTAACTCAGCAACCTTTCTCTGAGTTTGGTTTCCAGTGTCATAACCTCTGTAAGCAACCTCTATCTTACAGGTGCGACTCTCTTGAACCGATGTATGCAAATATAACCTCTGTAAGCAACCTCTGTCTTACAGGTGAGGCTCTCTCTGGCCAATGTATGTATCGATAACCTCTGTAAGCAACCTCTGTCTTACAGGTGCAACCATCTCCTGAATTGGCCGATGTATCTCTGCTCGTTTTCAACAGGTAGACAATTATCTCAGCTTGTTCTTTCTTTCTTTTCTTTTCTATTTTTTTTCTTTTAAAACCAAAACCACCTCTTTATGACATTCTTCAAAACCTTTAAAACAGTTCCACTTAAACCAATTCTTCTTTCAAAAGACAAAGAGAAATCATTTACTAGTTAAACCCTTCAGCAAAGGCTCTAGACTTTAGGGGAGCGACAACCAATCTCATTTTCTTAAGTTCATTGGAAAACTTTAACAATTATTGTTTTCTTAAATTGAGTTAATCAAATAAAGTTTCTAAATCAAATCAAAACCAAACCATACAAATCGGAGGTTCCAAACTAATGTCAAAGCCAACACCAAACCCAGTTCCATCCTTAAATTAATTCTTTAACTTTTTCCCAGAGGTCGCAAAACGAAATTATTCAGTCAAAATTCAATTACTTTTAAAGTTCACTAAACTCCTTCGAATGAAATTTTTAAGTCAAATTCAAAACATATATAAGCCCCTTTTCATATTTAAGTCAACCTTAAAAAATAATACTTCTCTTAAATAATTTAAAATCATAAAATAATTCTTTTCTAAATATATCGAACTCAAAACATATACTTTTCTAAAATGAATTAAAATCGAAACATAACTATTTTCTTAATAAATCAAAAATCAAATAATAGAACCTCTCAAATCCAATCTTTTTCAAAATAATATTTCAAACAAAATCTTAAATTTTATAACAAAATTTCAGCAGCATCTCCCCTAAAACTCGGACTTTGCCATCCTTCTCGGGTCCCATCCAAACCAATTCTCAAATTCTTTCAAATCGTTTCGAATAAATCAAAACTATTTCTAATATAAAAGAAATTATAAAATTAAACCAATTAAAATCCAACCGCTTCCAAAATCAAACCATTTTCATATCTCAAAGCATGTCATCAATTCATTTCTTATTAAATCTCAATGTCATCATCAAATATCACCAATTCTACTTGGTTACCAACAACATTCCAGCCCCAAATTCATCAAAATAATTTGGTTCTTGGCTGCACTTAAACTCACCAAACCCCAAACTAATTACAAATATCAATATATCACAAAAATTCAACATAAATTTAGTCAAATTCAATCAAATCAATGAAACAAACATTCACTTATCAAATTCACATTTAATTATTATAAAGTTACCAAAACCCTACCTTTGTACGAAATCAAAATACTCGAGGCTATAGAGAAGCTTTTTGACGCGAGCTACCAAAAAAGAAAATGTCAGAAATCGTTTGTACCTCCTAGAATTCTAGTTGGCCGAACTCAAGGAGTATGGGAGCTACGTTACTGTCAACTTCCACCGATCAAAAGCGGTGCCAACGTGTAGAGGATGAGGATACAAACACTTTTATCCGATTAAATTTTTTATTGGAGTTACGGATCTCAAGAAATCGAACGCGGAATGTCAGAAGTGCAATGGTTTCTCATTCTCTCTCTCTTACGGCCATTCTTTCTTTTCTTTCCTAATGAATACGCTGAAGAAGATGATTATTAATGAGAATTAGCATGCTTAAGATTTGGATGACATGTGGTGGGGGTACGTGTCATTTATTTAAGTTGTTGAGTCAGCAATTTAAGTTATAAATATCCTAAACGGATAATTATGAAAACTGGATATATTAAAACACAGGTAATAATATATATGAGTTACTAATATAAATGACATTAGCAACATAATAATAAAAGATATATGGTGAAGCATTAGCAAAGCTAAGTTCACCAAAAAGTACTGATATTTTCTCATATCAGCGGATATCGAGCTCGATAATAATATTATTAACTAAACTCTATTATTTTTTTAAATTAAAAATATCAATTATTCAAATTAAAATATATAATTTTTATTATTTATAAATTACTAAAATTATAGTTTTAATTATGTAAAATATTTTATCATAATAAAAATTTATAAGAATATGAATTTAATTCAATTCAAATATTTATAAATCAATTTAATTATTTTTAATAAAATAATTTCTAAAAATAAGGAACTCCAATTTATAAAAAAATTATAACTTATTTATATTTATATTTTTAAAAATATGGGTCATTACACCCATACAACAAAAAAAGGTAACCATGTTAATAGTGGACAGTTTAACGGTGCACTTATGTGCTTTCAAAATAAATATTTTAACATGCTTATTTTAAATGGACAGTCCATTTTTTCTATTATTTAAAATAGACGGTTTATCTTTTCTATTATTTGAAACATTTTATTTTTAAGAGTTTAGTCCAATTTAAATTATTAATATTTTTTATTTCGCCTCTCACTCCAATGCCGTGCCGCCCTACTCCTAACAACCCGACGTGCCATTTCTTCGAGCCGTCATCACGCCGCGGCAGCACTGACCAGACTTCTGTCACCCCCATCCTCATTGTAGACCGCCACAGCCACTGTCATTGACGCAGGAGCCCGCGCGAAGGACAGCAACATGCCGTCACGTTGCTGCGCCATCGTTCGACGACCACTCGCCCTTCTTCCGTGACGAAATCAACCGCAGCCACTGCTGTTCACGAACGCTAGCGCCCTCCCAGTCGCGATTCGCGGAGCCACCACCACTCCGCCACCCTTCCACTTGTGGTTCGCAGTTCACTGAGCCCTCCTCTCCTCGTGATTGCATCTTTGTCGATCACTGTCGCATTCAAAAAGGTCGTCATTTCTCCCCTTTTTTTCAGAATTTTATGAAATTTTATGAAGTACTAAGTTGGATGTTCATTCTCTGTTTTTTAAGCAGATTTCAAAAAGAAAAGGCCTTTCAACAACTAATAATGAATTGTTTCCTTAAAAGAGCCTAGATGTTGTCTATCCTGATTCAAAGCGTTGCTGTTATTTTACAAAAGATTATTACAAATATGTGAAAGGAACTAGATCCTTTTTGGCAACTGTTCATGTAAGATTTCTAATGGGTAAAAATCTTTTTTGATGTAATGTTTAATGTATTCTCATAGCAATGCAATTCATGTTATTGCCTTTCAGGCACTATGATGTTGTTTGTGCTTTACAATCATCATTATATATAACATATTTGGTAGCTATTCATAGTTGTGATTTTGATGGACTAAATTATAACAGTGTGAGTGTTTATATTAATGTGATTAACTTATTGTTGTTGTTGCTATTTGTCGTTTAATTATGTGGCATTGGCATTCATTTGCTGCTAAAGCAAGGTTTTTAGATATATTTTTGGGGTGCTTGAAGGAGTTCTCTTTATGAGTTAAGAATTATGATGATGTGTGGATAGTGACGGACCCAGAAAATTTATGGTGGGGGGCAAAAATAATACACATTATTATCAAAATATATATTAATTTAAATTTAAAAATATAAAAGTGCACATTAATTATTCGAATACAAAAAAAAAAAACCAAAAATTACATTAGCTGCTAACTTTCTTCGCTTCAAATCTTGAAGGTACTTCTCTTCTTGTTTTCATATTTTGAAAATGTTGAATAATTGTTTCATTATCAACTTGATTGAATGTCTCTCTTTCTATATATGTAACCAAACAATCATTCAACCACTCATCTTCCATTCGATTACGAAGTCGACTCTTTATGATATTCATAGCAGAAAATGTTCTCTCAACTGATGTTGTTGCCACAGGTAGAATCAAAGCTAATTTCAACAGAAGAAATACCAATGGATAAAAATATGCTTTTTTGTCTCAACTAACTTTTGAGATAGTCCACTGATTCCATTTATATTTGAGAATTGATCATCAAGACGCATATCCAATATAAAATTCTCAAGTTGACTATCAAGTGCCAAAAGTTGAGTAGAAGAGAATTCATGTGGATAAAATTCGGCTAAACGAAGCAACTTCTCCTTATCAAATGCAAAAAATGAGTCACTTGGATTCAAACAAGCTATACAAAGAAGTAGCTCAGTATTTACCTCTGTAAAACGATTGTTAAGCTCTTGAAGTTGTCTATCAATCACTTGATAAAATAATTTAACTTGAAAATGATGCAAGTTTGAGACCTTTTGAATTTTGCGCCTTGATCTTCCTTGTGTTATAAATATATCATTTATATTTAGAGCAAGAATATTGTGACTATCACAAAATAGTAAAACTAAGTTGAGCAAAGAGGACCAACCATCGTCTCTTATACTTTGCAATCGTTGCTTGGACACTTTAACCAATGTCATAGCATTTATAATGTCTTGATCACTTCTTTGTAGAGCTTGAGACAACTCATTAGTAACTCCTAATATACTTTTCATCAAATGTAAATTGAATACAAATTCAAAAGATTGAATATGATTCAATAATTGGCATGCTTCAGCTCTTTGTTCAGGATTATTTCCATCTTCCTCAATAACTTCAAGAACTTCTACCACAGAAGAAAAAATAGAAATCAAGCTAAGTATTGTACCATAATGTGAGCCCCATCGAGTATTACCTGCCCTTTTCAATGTTGTTTCTTGATTTAAGCCACGCCCACTAGAAACATCTCCATTTTGTAATGCAACAATTGTCTTTTACATTTGACTTTCACGAAGCATGTCTTTACATTTACAAGAAGCTCCAACAATATTATACAAACTAGCAAGCAAATTAAAAAGTAGTGCAATTTCGACCTGTTTCTTTGCAACAACCACAAGTGCTAATTGAAGTTGGTGAGCAAAACAATGAACATAAAAAGCACAAGCATTTTCTTTCAAGATCAAACTTTTTAAGCCATTAAATTCTCCCTGCATATTAGTAGCTCCATCGTAACCTTGTCCACGTATTCTTGCTAAACTTAAATTATGCTTTGTTAATAAAGATTCCAAAGCTACTTTTAATGACAACGCATTTGTGCTAGAAACATGGACAAGGCCAAGAAATCGCTCCATTACAATCCCTTCTTTGTTCACATACCGCAAACAAACAGCCATTTGCTCTTTAACAGAGATGTCTCGAGCTTCATCAACTAAAACAGCAAATAAATCATCTCCAAGATCATCAATAATAACTTTAGTAGTTTCACTTGCAGCAGCTCTAACAATATCTTTTTAAATTTTAGGTGCTACTAATTTAAGGTTTTCATGAGCATTTTTAAAAACACAATCAATCTTTGTATTATGTTGAGCAAGAAAGTCAAGAAGCTCCAAAAAATTACCTTGATTATTTGAATTGTGCGATTCATCATCACCACGAAAAGCCAATCCTTGTCGCAATAAGAACCTATTGCACTCAATTGTTGCTGTTAAGTGAGTTCGGTAATCTCTTTTAGCTTGGTCTGAATGCTTTTGAAAAACAACTTCAATATGTTGCTTTTGCTTCATGAGTGCTTCGCATTTTCTTCGAGCTTGATTATGAGCACTATCATGATTTCCAACATGTGTTTGTAATTGCTCCTTCTTTTTCCAATTTGAAAAGCCCTCTTTTACAAAAGCATCACCACTCGCACCATCAGGTTTCATAAGATAGCAACAGAGACAAAATACAGCATCTTTTGAAATATTATATTCCAACCAATTGCCAAATTCATCAAACCAATCAGCATTAAATCTACGGAGAGAAGTTCCAAAATATGTTTGTGGAAAATCATGTTCTCTTGGTTGACAAGGACCTTTTTGCAAATAAGCTCGTCTAACTTCATCTCTGTCATTTGGATCATAATTTGAAATTTTGGGACGTTGTCCAGGATCAGCTACCAGACTTTTCACATTGAATTCTAAGAACTTCTTTTTATTAGAAGAGACTAATGGAGTGACTTCAGATTCTAGTGGTAGCTTTCTTTTGAACTATTTTTTCATTACTATTTCTAAAAATAAAAATATATATTCTAAATTAGTAAGTTGATCAATTCACTTTAAAAATTTATATGCAATCTAATTACATATAATAGAATAGAACGAAAGAAAAACAAATAAATAATAAGGATCACTAAATTGGGAATAAAATAAAATATATAAATTCATGAAGAATATATATATATATATATATTTGGGTTTAAAAATATCAAATGTCACAGGGGGCAAGTGCCCCCCATTCATGAAGGTGGGTCCGTGCCTGTGTGTGGAGTAATATGGATTGTTCACTAAGCGAATGAGATAGATAGTATATGCATCACGTTCGTCAAGAGTTGTCTGGTAGAATAATATGGTTAGTAACTGAAAGTAATAACCCCTAGCTAAACCAATTGGGAACTATTTATAGTTAATGCTTAATATCTCTGTTTAAGTTGTATTTCGTAGCAAACTTTTACATAATACATAAAAGAATATTGTGTTAGTAAGTAGTCAACAGATAATACAAAACTTTGTCTAGATAAATATACATTAGATGTGTGGTTGAATTTCCATTCATTCTCTAACAGTTCGGAAGTGATATTGGACATTTTTATATTGCAGATATGGAGATCAGGTTGTTAAGGCGACAAAAGAAGGGTTTGGTGTTGCTGGTCATGCTTTGAGTGCTGCTTAGACTGCTGTTAAGATTAGAAAGGCTCTTAACTCTAAGAGTGCTCTAAACGTACCTCCCTGGCCAAAACTAGTGTTAAAGCTACAGCTGAGAAATTTAAGGTCGAAAGTTCCAAGTAATTATGCGAAGATTAGTTCAATTTAATTTTATGTAAAACTTATATCAGCTTTCCATTACCTACTTTTTTCTCCAAGAGAACATGAGAAGTTGAGAACATAAACATATCATTTGTTGTTTTTAGTATTTTCATGTACATGTGTAAAGTGTAGATATTATATTTATTTCTCTTGTGGCATGAAAACAAAATCAGCCCTAATTAATTTGTACTTTCATTATCACTTAAGATGGTTATACATCATTTTTTCATGTTATTTTTCAGTGTTTGGATATACTCAAATTGATATAAATATGATATTTACTATTACCTAATCTTAGTACATTGCTTTTTCTAGTGTGATATTTTTGCACTTTGATCTTTAACTTTATTGTACTTTATCACCTAATCTTAGTACATTGCTTTGAATTTTCCTTTAAGCCATTTAAACTAAATCGGATGTTCGTTTTATTATAATTGTGGATGGTTCTTTCTATTTTAAAAGTAAATGGTTATTTTGGGTATATTATTTGTAGTACAAGTTATTACCCTGTTTGTGTCGATGTAAACAAAAAATTAAAAGAAAAACTAAACTAGGCCGGATGTTCATTTTACTAGGTAGGCCGATAGTTATTTTTATTCTAATTTAGATGTTTATTTGATTTGGATTCAATTTAACACAAATTTTCCTAATTAGAAGACTTTGTTAAAAAATATTGTGAGCATGGTGCCTATTATAAACTGAAATTTTACTAACACGCTTAATCCTGTTTAAGTTAGTCATTTTCTTAAAATACAAATTAATAAATTATAAAATATGTGTCACTATTAAATTAAGTGTCTAATAAATAAAAAAATTAATCGGTGTACTTAGAACTTGTGGCCAATCCAAAATAGGCTAGGTGTTCATTTTACTAGTTAGGTGAATGATTATTTTCATTCTAATTTGGATGTTTATTTGATTTAGATTGAATTTAATATAATTTTGCCTGATTTTGCAATAATAGAATCATCCAAGGGTTTGGACTTTGAGGGTGAAACATGAAAAAATTGGACCTTCTTCTCATGTTAATTTTGGAACTTTTAATTGTTTTGTCCCTCAGAGTAAAATATTTTCTCCACTCAGGGATGGCATATATAAGTCCACTCTCTATATTATGAAGATAACTAGTATTGTGAATTGTAACAAATGGAAAATGATCTAGTGGAATGCATGCAGAATCAGAGGAACCAAATTCGAAATAATTTGAGAAGCTAAACTTCTGTGACCCAAGAGTTGATAAAATGTTTGAAACCTAAGAGGTATCACTGGAAGCAGAGTTCTCAAAATTGATATTATAAGAAGACAACTTATTAAAGAATCCAACAAAAAGTCCCACAATATGTAAGTAGCAGTGGATGTCATTATTATTTAGGTATATAATACACTTGCGACAAAGCAATTTAGTTCCAGGAGATTCATAATGCATTGCAAAACATGCATCACCAAATAAAGTTGCATCAGAATGTTGATCAAATTCATTACTTGGTCCAGAAAGAAACTTTTCTCCAACTACACTAATAGGAGAAGATAAATTTCCAGAGGAAATAACCAAAAGGCTGTCTTTTTCATCTTTCTTTTCACAAATAGAGACCATTAAAGATCTTATACCAAGAAATAAATTCTGAAATTTCGTGGAACCATACATGCAAATTAACAAAATCCAACCCAAATTTAGAAACATATAGATATAGGTTGTCTCTAGATCAACTACAATTAGTTTCAATCAATAATTTAAGCTTAAAAAAAATATAACCACTTACAAGACAAGAAATTTTCTTTACATGTTTATTTCACACATTTTCACATAATCGAAAGTAACTACGGGGTGAAGTGCTCAGTAAACCAATGGTAATTAACAAATTCATAAACTAATACAAGCAAAAGATCAATCACTTAACTGAAACAAACATTAATTTATTGAATGAAACTCAACCATCCGTATACATGGAAATATAATCATCTGTCTTATTTCGAATAACCATTCACTAGGTCAACTAATATAAGAAATATGTTCAAATCAGTCCAATATTTCAAACTCCAACTAAGGTGTACAAAAGCAGAACAATCAAATAACTCAACCAAATCCATTGCATGCATGAACATCTAGTTATCAATAAACCCTTAGTCATCAACTATAAAAAGTTTCAATCACCAATCTAAGCAATGTAAAAAAACAAACAGCAATATCTGCTCAACTAAATATGTGCTCAAGTGTTTAATAAACTCACAATCCATATAGTATATGAAGCAAAAGAATCAATTACATAACCAAAACAAACAGCAATCACTAGAATGAAACCTAACCATCCGGATACATAGTAAAGTAATCATCCATCTTATTTCAAACAAAGATTGACTATGCTCAATTAATTTAAGTAACAGTCGCATTCAAAAGTCTGTACAACGTACCAAAATTACTATACTAACTAAACCAAAATTTTACCAAATTTTGAAGGCTAAAATACGAAAGAGAAAGTATAGAGAAACAATGACATGTGTGAACAATGTAAAGCGAAACTATAAAAGGTCTCAATCACCAATCTAAGCAATTTATAAAAAAAAAACAAATAGCAACATGCACTCGAGTAAATATGTGCTAAAGTATTCAATAAACGCAAAAGTCATATAGTACCTAATGTAAACAAATCAATAATATAGCGAAAACAAACAGCAATCACTAGAACGAAAACCAACCATTCGGATACGTAGTAGAGTAACCATCCATTTTATGTCAAACAAAGATCGACTATGGTCAACTAATTTAAGTGACGTTACACTCAAAAGTCCAAACAACGTACCGAAATTACTGTACTAATTAAACCGAGATTGTACAAAATTTGGCGCGCTAAAATAAAAACCAATGCAACCAGCAACATCAACAACTTATTCAATTCGTTCCAATACAATACAGAAGCAGAACAATCAAGTAACTCAGCAAAATCCATTGCATGAACATCTAGTCATGAGTAAACCATAGTCATCAACAAACCTTTGGATGCAGCGACGATGGTGGAGAGCTTCGCCAATTAGGGGATTTTGGGGGTAATGGGTTCTAGTCGAACAGCAACAGAAGAACAAGCATGGCCGCAAGTTGGTGTCCTCCGGTAGCAGGTTGACGACGGCTGGAGATGGGTGGCATAGCAGCAACGGAGGCGACAAGTTCAGTGGCGACGAGTACGACGGGGTGGAACGGAAGAGACGGCGGTTGCTAAACACCACCCCTAGGTTGGCTACCGGCAAGAGAGAGAGAGAGGCGAGCCGGGCACTAGGGACGCGCGACGGGG
>NC_029788.2:106749459-106753904 GCF_000816755.2 Arachis ipaensis
ATCCGCGATGTCGGTTGCCGGCGATAGAGAGCGATGCGTGCGAGGGAGGTGGCTAGACTAGGGTCGACGTTGACAGACGGTGAGGGTGTCTCTGACGTCAATAAAGTGAGATGATTATTGATGAATGTAGGGATAGTCAGTGGAGGAAGAAAATGGAATTGAAGTAAAATGAGTTGGTAAATTAGAATTTGGGATGATTATTTTTTTAAAATAACTGAATGGGTTTTTAGAGTTAGATAATTTGTAAAGTGTTTTTATTTTTTATTTATGTTAGACTAAGGGGCAGTTTGGCTGAACTTCTTAAATAAGTTCTTTTGAAAAAGGAGCTTAAAATATAAGGACTTTTATTAATATTAACTTTTAAATAAGTTATTTTGAGTTTAGAAATTTATTATAAAAGTTCTTATTTTAAAGTTGTGCATTAAATAGGAGTGATAAAATAGCTTTTGAAAATGGGAGAAGTCACATTTTTTAACTTTTTCAAAAACTTTTAAATAACTTTTTGAAAAGTTAAAAGTTTATCTAAAAGATTGTACCAAACATATTAACGTAACTTTCTATAAGTCAAAAGTTGAAAAAAGTAATTTTTTGGTGTTTCCAAACGACCCTAAATATGTAGTCTATTGTTCATATTTTTTAAATTCTTCATTATTTCTTATCTTTTCTAACAGAATTAATTTTTTATATCTTGTTTTCAGCTTATTTTATCATATCCTCCCACATAGATACTAATGTAGTACTTTACCCAAAAAGGATCGAAAGAACACTGCGGTGAGCTGAACTCGATTAGAATTTGGACCAAACTGGGGAAAGCAATTTAGTCAAAGAGCAGAGAGTGAGGTGATCAGATTGCGTGGATCCGATGATGGACTCCAATACCAGAAGCATCCCACGCCTCCCAATCCTCCTCCTTCTTCTTCTACTCTCCATAGCAATCACCACTCAATCATCATCGTCATCAGAATCAGAAAGCATCATATCGCGCTTCCAGCAATACCTCCGAATCAACACGGCCCACCCCATCCCTAACTACCACGAAGCAGCCAACTTCTTGAAATCGCAGGCCGACTCCCTTTCCCTCCAATCCCAAACCATCGAGTTAGTCAACGCCAAGCCCATCGTCCTTATCAAGTGGCCCGGCTCCCAGCCCGACCTCCCCTCCATCCTTCTCTACTCCCACACCGATGTCGTCCCCGCCGAGCATGACAAGTGGGCCCACCATCCCTTCGGGGCCCACATCGAGCCCGATAACGGCCGCATCTACGCCAGAGGCTCCCAGGACATGAAGTGCGTCGGTATGCAATACCTCGAAGCCGTCCGCCGCCTCAAGAACTCAGGCTTCCAACCCCTTCGCTCCGTTTACCTCGCTTTCGCCCCCGACGAGGAGATTGGCGGCCACGACGGCGCCGAGAAGTTCTCCCAGTCCGAGATTTTCGACCAGCTCAACGTTGGCGTCGTGCTTGATGAAGGTAATTCAATTCAATTCAATTCAATTTAAATTTGTGGCATCAGAACTCGTAATTGTTTGATAGATTAGGCGACACGGGTTAGGGTAGTATGCATGAGGTTCTAGCCTTCCAGGTTCACTTCAAACTTCATATTCCTATTGTAATCAAAAGAATTCGACTCAAATTCGTTGTGAAAGGACTAGTAATTGATTGATAGATACGTACATACATGTAATGTGGTGTTGGGCGGCAGGGTTGGCGTCGCCGGATGAGAAGTACAGGGCGTTTTATGCTGAGAGGTGCCCGTGGTGGTTGATAATTAAGGCTGTTGGGGCGCCCGGACATGGAGCCAAGCTCTATGACAACTCTGCTATGGAGAATCTCTTGAAGAGTATTGAGAACATCAGAAGGTTCCGAGCCTCGCAGTTCGACCTGGTCAAGGCTGGATTGAAGGCCGAAGGGGATGTTGTTTCTGTTAATATGGTCTTTCTTAAAGCTGGAACTCCTTCCCCGACGGTAAGTCGAGTGATGCGTCATACTTGTATGGATGTAGTGAATTTTACTTCTCTTTTCTTACCACTGCTGACTTTGGTAAAAGGAATTGTTATTTGGTGTTTTTGAAGATCTAATCTGATGTATCATTGTATTGTATCTGCCATGTGGTGTCATACAGGGATTTGTCATGAATCTGCAGCCATCCGAAGCAGAGGCTGGATTTGATATTAGGGTGCCACCAACTGCTGATCCAGAATCACTGGAGAGACGTATTGCTGAAGAATGGGCACCTGCATCGCGAAACATGTCATTCAGTGTAATTTGCTATTTGTCCGCTCTTTGCTTTATATTAACTGCCACATGAATACACTTGCTACTTTCATGGTTCATGGTTAGATCCAGAAAAAAGAAATTAGTCAAATAAAATTGATGCTGAAATTACCATCTTTGAAAGAGCCTTAAAATGTGGAGGAGTTCATTATAAACTAGACGTTTTATAGAAATGTCGATTATTCTGAAATATATAGGTAATACAACTTAAAAAGCCTCCTAAAGACGAGAAACAAAATAACCAAACTTTTTTTACTTTATTTTACATAATATATAAACGTTATTGCAGAGCATTCACCTATTGGCTTCCAGTTTTGAATGGTTATATAATAGTTGGTAATTAACAACCGTATTCTTGGTTTTTGTTAATTGAAGTATGCTGTGCAAGTCGTGTTATGTGTTAGGAAGCTCGCTTCTGTGACAGTTGATTCAATTTTATTTTTCTCACCAAATTCAGATTGCTTCAAGCTTCTGCCTTCTGCAGCTGCTTTCCTTATTTGATTTGTGTATGTATGTGTGTACGGGAGGGTGCCTTTACATCATATATGCTTCAGTTGGCTATTTGTTGACATTGCTTGTGATTACTGTGGTCAGCTTTTTGCTTATGTTCTATAACAAATAGGAAAAAATTATAGACTAAAATGAAATATGTCAATATTAATAAATCTATGATTGTTTTGTGACCTTTAACTGTTCCAAACTAAATGGAAGAGCCGAAGGTTTCCAGGTATGTTGTTAGAATGATAAAGGGAGAAAAACAGAAAGCTGCATGTTAAATTTTATTTTATTTTATTATTATTATTATTTTTGTGTCAACCTGTAAGTTAAATTTTAAAACTACTTATCAGCCTCCCCTTTTTAAAGGTCATGATATGTATGAGAATTATTGGAATGGACTTTAAAGGGATAGTTGCAAACTGTCACTCTGCTTTGATTAGCAATGGCCATATGTGTGAAAACCTGATCGATTGTTTACATGCCATTTGAGTTTTGAGAATATGTTAATTAATATCTTGTAGCTTGGACAGTTCAAACAGAAGGTATCTGTGCATGATAAGTTTGGAAAACCAGTTCTCACAAAAACTGACAATTCCAATCCATGGTGGACTCTGTTAGAGAATGCCATCGAAAAGGCTGGGGGAAAACTTGGTAAGCCAGAGGTCTTTCCTGCCTCCACCGATGCGCGCTACTTCCGTGACCGTGGATTGCCGGCAATTGGGTTCTCACCTATGGCAAACACCCCTATTCTACTCCATGATCACAATGAGGTGATTCCTTTAGGTTTGATCATTTTGCTATTATTATGCTTATCCGCACAAGTGATACCATCATATGTATATATATATATAGAATAATTTATCTCCCCTTATTTAAATCCGAGGCTTGCTTTAAGCCCTTATAAGGGTTTTTTGAAGATGCATAAGGGTTTTTATGAAGATGAGATGATTAGCCCTATAATAATAAAACAGTGGTGACTTATAGAGTGTGTTTGCTGGTTTTAGTTATATATATACATAGATGTCGATCAATATATGACAACCTTATATATATAGGTGTTCTGAGATTTGTTTTGCCTTTTGTTGAATCCTAAGTAATTTCATTCTTATGAAGTCCTCACTCTGTATTGTAACTACAATGTTTTGTTGTTTATCTGAGTTGAGCATTATTTTTGCTTTTTGCAGTTTTTAAGCAAAGATGAATACTTGAAAGGAATAGAGATCTATGAGTTGATAATAAAGGCGTATGCATCCTTCGAAGGTAATGGAAGTGATGGAGGTTCCAGAGATGAGTTATGAGCAACTCATGTCATGTGGCACTTTCCACTCTCCACGACCACTGTCTTTCTGCCTTCTCTGTCGTGTAATATTAAGTTTATTGAGTAATATCGGTCTGAGATAATGACATGATAGCCAAATGACTCTGCTAATATTTTCAATGATTTGCCCCAAGCATCCTTGGACCTTGGAGAAGACTGTTCCATACAGTTACATGTTCTGAGGCTTTCCAGCTCAAGTGTTACTTTGTGCTCAAAACTCAAAAGGGCGTTTTCAACTCTGATATTTATCATCACAAGGGCTATTGTCTAGATATAGTATATGCTCAAAATGTTATTTCAGCGTTCTGTCTCTTTATTGGGTTCCCTGTGATTATATTTTCGGTTTATGCATCTGC
>NC_029788.2:106753991-106755790 GCF_000816755.2 Arachis ipaensis
CAATTTCAGTTTCACATGTTAACCGAAATTACTTTTGTAGCGACCACCCAATACAATTCTTCAACATTCAGTATCGGACAAAGTGGGGCTTTGGTTTTTTAAAGTAGATTGGCTCTTCAAAGATTTCGATTTCAGACTAATTAATTTCTGAAAAAGAAAAAAGTACTAATTAGGTTCTCCGTGATGGGAAATGGTGGATATGTTTTGTCTTTTTGTCAATAAAGAGTGCGAAAGGATACGAAATTGATCATATGTTTTGTTATCTATATGTTTTGTTATCTATAGTGACGTATTTTGTTGCTATCTCGTGAGCATGAGAATGATGTTTTAGACATTGAAATATTTATTATTTTTTGAATTTTTATATAATTTTCATTAGTTTTTTGTTTATCACGAATTTTAATAAAAAAAGTAAAGTTTTACTCTATTCCAAATGATCTTTCATAAACAAACACATTATATAGTTAACAAATAAATGTTGCCTTTAAGTTTTACAAAATAAATTTATAAAAAGATATAACATATCTATCGTTTATTATTGTAGAAGACTTAATTGCTCTTTTTTTTAGAGATTAATTAGTTCAAAGTTAAAATCCTCACAGATCTAATTATCACTTTAATTTGTTTTTTATGATATATATTTGGTTGCTAACCATGCAAAATGTAGAAAATATTAGTCTTAAACTCTTGATAGAAGGTAACGAGTGCAATGAGCCAATGGCATGTACATTCATTTGCAAGTTAATAATAGATAACTTAAAAATCACATAAATGAAAGAGGTTAGAAATGAATTTAATTGTATATTTAAATAATTATCTATCCAAATATAAAGCAGTTTTTCTAAAATATTAAGTAAATCACTATTTGTCAAATGAAAAATTCTAGTTTCAATAAGATAGTTTACAAATTAGTGGCACAATGTTATAGTTTTCAAATTAGGCGAAGTCTCTAACGTAAGATGTTATGTTTTTTCCAATATATATAAAACTTATGTGGAAACTTTTAGAAAGAGACACTGATAGTATTACACTTTGTGTTTTGTGTTTAACCAGGTGTTACAGTTTTTTTGTTATTCAATAGGACAGTTTGCAGAAATTTGTCTCTCTATATTAACTGAGATTAATTTTTGAATGAAAGTGTTAAGTAGGAACGTTTTAATTTTGAAATGGGGTTTATAATGGTGTATCACGCTATTATTGGAGAGTTTGGTGCTTTACGCCGTTGTGATGTCAGAGAAATAGTAATCAGACGATTCGAGTTGTGGGTACAATAATTGGACGATTCGATATAGGTACACAAATCAAATTGTCCAATTTATGTTATGCCATCCAATCATCCACGTGTCGCACATGCAAGTCCCTCCGTAACCCCAGCATGCGCTCTCTCTCTCTCTCACAACTCACTGTCTTCGAGCTCTCTCTCTATCAAGTCTCTCTCTGCTTTAGAACCCCAACTCCCATTTCTTCTACTCTCTTTTTCATCCACCTCCTTCAATCTTCTATAGAACAACACAATGTCAAGAAAACAAAAAACTAAAAATGTAGATCATCTTAAACTTCACTTTATTAATTATCTCAGCCCATTCTAATTATGTAGGTTATTGTTTTTATTTTTTAATTTAACAAAAATATTAGTAATAATGTTGGAGATTAATATTGTTAATGTTGATTAAATGATAGTTGTTCTGGTAGTTAGAAATGTATTGTTGGATTTAGTTAATGAATATTTTAGTTAATAATGATGTTAATATTGCTGTGGTAGGTTATTAGAAAATATATTGTTAGGTTATTTAATAATA
>NC_029788.2:106756216-106759824 GCF_000816755.2 Arachis ipaensis
TTTAGCCTTGTGTTATTATGTTATTGTTTATGTATGTATGTGAATAGAATATAATAGAATATAATATTAATATTATTAAAATTGTGTAGGAGGTTTATGTGTTGATCGCATTGAACTAGATGTGATTTTTGCAAACATATGTTAGCACTCAGTTGTGTAGTGCGTTACGGTGTCACTGATATTATTGAAATACATTAAGTGACATGCAATCGATAAATTTAGGAGATAGTTTAATTTCATCTAAGGAGTTTTTTATTAGGAACGAAATTTAGACAAAGCACACAGAAAAGTCCTGACTAGTCCACCACGGACCACCACTCATTTATTTTGGGTGATGAAATAAACAAAAAGGTATAGTCACGTTGTTGCTGAACTTCCCGTGCAATTACAACATCCTTTTTAGATTTACATGTATTGACACCGTGCAAAATATGGCAACCGCTTGAACTTATTGAATCTTGTGGTGCAAGAGAACTAAGAGGACAATCTTGTGGGTGATCATGAGAATCAAGAGCAACAGCCATAGTCACCGCCACTACCATAGCCACAACAACAACCACATGCTACACTGAGCCAAGAGCCACAGCATTCTTCGATCCCATATATTCCTCACACACTATTTACCCCGTCATACCCATTACATCAACAGTATTAGAGTGTTCCACAATTTGACACAGGAGATGAAGCTTTATTTTGCCAGCTGCATGGGTTCAAGGCTTCAGATCCAGGCCCATCACAATCTAGTCATCAGCCTGGTATGACTTCGAGTAGGTATTTCTTGGATTCGAGACATCGATGCCGCACTTCAAAAAAATTCTGGAAGGAGACTATCTGGTGACTTGAGTAGGAGTGATGGGGGTCGAGGAATTATACACAACGAGAATCCATGTCGTGTT
Source organism: Arachis ipaensis (assembly GCF_000816755.2). Lineage (NCBI taxonomy): Eukaryota > Viridiplantae > Streptophyta > Magnoliopsida > Fabales > Fabaceae > Arachis > Arachis ipaensis. The sequence goes on from NC_029788.2 coordinate 106,757,113, forward strand.
TCAATGGGTCTAATTGAAGAAAGCACTAAGGGGTTGAACTTGAGATTGATGACTACCTAGTAAACTCCCCGGATGATGATGATGAGGATGAGGATGCTGGTAAGGAATCCCACAACGATGACCCTTAGGATGCTTTTGGTTTGCATTTTTATTTTCTGTTTTTATTTTCAATATTTTCTGTTTTCTTAATCTTGTGAAGGAAAAAGTGAAAACAGTAAAAATAATAAAATTCTGTTTTCTATTTTCACCTCCTGTTTTCACTTTTTTCTTCACAAAATCTAGAAAATAGAAAACACTGAAAATAAAAATAGAAAATGAAAACGCAAACCAAATACACCCTTATATTTTTCATACAAGTGATTTCCATCTACCTAGATAATTGGTTTGCAATGTCTGGATACTTTATGCAAGGGTAATAACTCCAGAAGACTCGATGTAATACCCGAATATCAATTACCAAGTCATTGTCCTGATATGCAGGCATAGTTTTAAAATGGACAACTATTGATGACTCCTTGTGACACATGGTCTCAAACCATATGGGCAAAATTTCGTACGATGCTTTTCAACTTCTGAAATTTTTTTTCCATTGACTTTCGCTTTGCTAACCATACTTTGCGATAACTGATGGTGTAATTAAACTTTGATTGTACTTCCGTAATAACCGATTTCACTTTTATAGAGGGGCTAACATCTACCAACGGCTTTATTGCTACTACAATTGTGTTGGAATCCAGCTTCGAATGGTCTTGAAAAATTGTGGATTTGGTACAAGTGTGACTACCATTCTATCTCCTTATAATCCAACAATACTTTTTGCGGATCATGCTAACCCTAATCAGCCAATTACAGCCTGAGACGTACTGGTACATTTGGAATAAAATGACATCGATTCTGACTCATACACCCAATAATCTACACCTCTGCTGATGGTATAATCTTTCATCGCCATAATGACAATTTTCCTATAACTAAAAAATATTTATGAATTTATATTAAAATTATACATTATAAATAAATATTTAATAAATTAATATATTCCTAATCAAGTAAATACTTTAAATTTAACCAAAAAATTATTCAAACCTAGTAAGGTTATTATCTTAAATTTAACCAAATAAATACATAAACAAATACTAATTAATTATATTTCCACATATCACATAAGTAATTAATTGATTGACAATATAAAAAATTACAAAATTGTAATCTCTTATACAAATATTTAAATTACATACCTGCATTTATATACTCAGGAAATTCCAGTGCATGCATAACCTCCAAATCCAACGTGCGCATAAAAGATGGCTCCTCAAATGGATGCTGGTTTGTTAATGCATTTGCCACCTCTACGACATTTGCTTCCATAGTGCCAACCTTGACCTCTGTATCCATTTCGATCAACGACCTCATAGTCACTTTCAAACTCTTTCTCGCTATCACTATTGTAATCTTCCCATTCGATATGTCGGTCAACTTCAGATTGTTCGAATGCAACATACAACTCAATGAACGACATCTGAGAGCAAGTTTCAATATACATTAAAACCATGTCTTTCATGTTCGTTTCATTAGTCACATATTTGATTTGAAATTGAATGAATCCACCAAATACTGATATAGGATACTTGTGCAAAATACATGACACTCTCCTTAATATTTGAGAATCTATCTTCTTACAAGTCACACCTTTTAGTTTTTCAAATGAGAGTGTGAATGGAATAACAATATGACAATATCCAATGGATTTTTACATACAAATTTCACTCCTTCGTATGTTTGTAACAAAATTTAACTATGATAATATACTTTCAACAAAACTCTAGCATCCATCTTATCTGTTTTAACTCAAATTGAAAATATTCAAACTCACTATAACTTTTTTGAAGCAAAGGAGGAGAGTATAATGAGAGGAGGAGAGTTCTAAAGAGGTAAAGAGCGATGAAAAAGAAGAAGAGGGAGTTCTTCCAACTGAGGGTAGGATGGGTATATATATAAGGGTACAAATCGGATGACTTGATTTATATTTAAGCATTTAAAATTTATTGAACCATACAAATTAGATGGTCCAATTTGGTGCATCTCGAAATTAAAAATAAAAAGTAAAAACACTGAAATCGGACCTACCGATTATAATACTTCAGAATTTTAAAATTTTTTTCCCTTCAAACAAATCAGACTATTCGATTTATATCAAACTTCAACAACAAAAAAATTACCGGTTCAATTTTTATTCTGTTAATTTAAAAAAGGTCACCAATGTATAATAAAGTCCATATCTATATCCATATCCATATCCAAACACAACATACATATAACATTCATATTTTAAAAAATGAGCCTTAAGTAGGTGGGTCATTTTTTTTTTATAACGGGCCAATAAAAATCGGACCATATTTGAATTTGGACTAAAATAAGTCCTTGTTCTTCATCTCTCTAATTGATTAATTATTTGTTCATGATCAACGAAAGAAAAAAAATACCAATAGGCACTTTTGGTTATTTTAGTCAAAGACAAAATAAAATAAAATATTAAAAAAATAAAAATCTTATTTTAGAAAATGGATCACGTTTTGGCTTTATCTCTGGATAAAATTTACTTTTGTTGGGACTTTTCCTCTTATATTGTAAACTATATATATTATAATTATTTAGATTTTTAAATATTATTTAAAAAATATTTATTTTTTAAGAAAAATAAAATCGTGTGCT
>NC_029788.2:106760033-106762776 GCF_000816755.2 Arachis ipaensis
AATAAAATCGTGTGCTAGAAAATATTCATTTAAAAACTAGAATAAAATATTTCAATATTTGGTTTTCATATAAAACAACTACGCACAAATTTGGTGTGTAAGCATAATAATTATAAGGGTTAAAATATAATGAAGTAAAATTATGTTCATTCTATTCATTTAAATTGGAATGATTTTCTCAAATTTGTACCAAAATCGGTGTGGCCAAGCTTATGTTTCTCCTAAACCAACAAGAAAAAAAGAAATTGTATGTTGGTATTTGATTTGATTTTCATTGTTTTTGGAAATAATGCTCTGTTAATTTATTTATTTATTTTGTTTTTGTTAATTTATTTATGTTAAAAAATCTAAAAGAGTTATACCATATATTAAAGGACTTAAAATGATTATTTTGGCCCAAATTCAAGTATTGTCCAATTTTTAATTATTGGCCTAGTACAAAAACATTATCCCACCTAATTAACACTTTCGTTTAAAAATTAATCTCAATTAAAAAAAAAAACAATCACTTCAAACTATCTTATTGATTAATTAAGAGACTGCAACACCTGGTTAGACACATAGTGCAATACAACAGGTGTTTATTTTTAAGAGTTTTCACGTAAGTTTTATATGTGTAGAAAATAATTGCATTCTATACCATAAATTTCACCTTCAAATTATAGTGGCACAATGTTATGTGAACGCCTTAACAGTGTTGAAATTATAGAAGGTGAAATTTAACCTGATCCTTACCTCTTATATCGGGGAAAAAAGCAGTTATACCTCGGAATGCATTCAAATGATTTAAACAATATTTGACCAAGGACATGGACTGCCACCTCTCCAGAATTTGCATATAATCTCCGAAATAAAACAAGTAGTTGCTTACACTAAACAACTTTAAACACGAGCACAAACAAGACTATTCGACACAAGAAAAATATCAAGAACTCATAGTCTTATTTGTTTTAACTCTTGAAAAATATTTTGTTAACTTGAGCATCGAAATCTCTTTTGCAGGTTTTATACTCAGGCCCAAGATCCGAAGAGTTCTCGTTGCAGCTATCTAGGAGACAAAGAAAACATCGTTGAATAGTAGCAACGGGTTATACCTCAGATTGTGTACCCTTGACGAAATATTTGGCGCCTACTGTGGGACCGACAATAAAGTCACCATACATTTTCTTTTTGCTTTTCTTTTTCTTGTATGACCTCGATCATGGTTGATGATGGCACTCCCCCTCCTACCCCGACTCACACCGAATTGGTGGCCATGAATACCGCCTTCCAAGCAGAAGTGAAAAAGATGGTCGACCTTTTCGCTAGTAGGACTAACGGAAGCAAAGAGGATGGAGAGAAAAAGAATGCCGATAAGGAAAGTCTTGAAGACGAGCATCATTCTGAGACAAATAAGGCAATGGAAGCCACTCTTCCAAAAACCAGCAAAAGGAGGACGAATCCTTTATCGAAAGAAATAATGAATTTTCAAATGCCAAAGAATTTCACACTCCCGACTGCCTTGAAACCATATGAAGGGATGGGTGACCCTATGATACACGTCACCAAATTTGAGTTAATGATTTTTCTGAATGGTGCTTCTGATCCGATTTTATGTCGTTCTTTTCCAACCTTCTTGGATGGAGCTACTTTACTTTGGTTTTCTGGTTTGCCTGCATGTTTAATTTCCAGTTTCGAAGAATTTGCCAACCTATTCATCAACCATTTTGAAGCCTAAAAAATATATGTCCATGACTTTGAATACCTTAGCACCATCAAGAAAGGCCAGTACGAAAGCCTAAAAGATTACATGACGAGGTTCACTGAGGTTGCAATAAAGATTTCCAATCTTAGTCCTGAAGTATACTTGCATGCCTTAAAAAAGCAGTCTCCACCCAAGAAAATTCCAGGAGACAATTGTTGTTACCAAACCCAAAACACTCACTGAATTTAGAGATAAAGCAGCAGGGTAGATAGAGATCAAGGAACTCAGAGAAGCCAGAAGGGCTGAAAAACAAACGCCCTGACGAGACGATGATAAACACGGAAGATCAAACCAAACATGGGAGAACAAACAACCATTCAAGCTGACACCAAAGTTCGACTCATATACACAATTCAACACTAAAAGAGAATATATAATCAAAGAAATCCTCCATGCTAAGATCATAAAGCCACCTAACAAAGCAAGAACTTATCAAGATCAGAAGTATGTGGACAAGGCAAAGCACTGCGCGTTTCACCAGAAGTTCGACCACATGACCGACGAATGTGTAGTAGAAAAAGACATACTAGAATGGCTAGCACGGCAAGGATGGCTGGACAAATACGTTAATGGTCGAATCCAAAAAAATACAACAATGACCAAAAACTCAAACTCGACATCTAAAGATAAAGGAAAATGGGATGCTCAACCCCAACTTCCTACACTGCAGGGAATCATCAACTACATTTTAGGAGGCTTCGCAGGAGGTGGCATCACCAGCTTGGCTAGAAAACAGAGCTATCGAGCAATGTTAACCATGGAAGGATCTTCGTCAGGATAATCACCAATGCCCCTCACCAGTAATATCACTTTCAGTGCTTCGAACTTGCAATCACAATGTCCAAACCTTGACAAACCCAATGTAATCTCTATAAACATTGGAGATTTAATGGTAAGGAAAGTCTTAATCGATTCGGGGAGAAGTGTTGGCGTATTGTTCTACTCCACCTTCAAAAAAATGCAACTCAGTGATAAAACTTTGCAATCATCAACCGGAGA
>NC_029788.2:106763163-106788039 GCF_000816755.2 Arachis ipaensis
AACGACCCTAGGGGAGCATCCGTGCTCAAAAGCCTTAGATATTCAATTCTTAGTAGTTGACTATATAAGCCCTTATATTATCATTTTGGGACAACCATCCCTAAATTCTTTTGGGGCAATTGTATCAACAATGCATTTGTGCATGAAGCTTCATGTGGAAGACGACGTCATTACAACTATTCTTGCCGACCATAAGGATGCAAGACAATGTTACAAAGCAGGTTTGAAACTAAGATCACAACTGGCCGAACCAATTCAACAGGTCAACTCCGTATACAAGAAGATGATATTTCAAAACTAGCTAAACTCGATCCCTGAGATAACTATGCCAGCCGACCAATACCGATGGATGAACTTCAAAAGGTACAACTTATAGAAAACAGTTGCTAATATACTAACATTAGTTCCATTTTCTCTGCAGGTGACACACAAAATCTTACCAAATTTCTTCAATCCAATGCTGACCTCTTTGTATGGACACCCATGGATATGCCCGGAATTAATCCAAACCTTATATGCCACAAACTCGCCATAAACCCAAATATTTGACTAATTTGGCAAAAAAAAAAAAAAAAAACAAAACCCCAGGAGTGAGCGAAAACATGCCGCCACAATAGAAACCTAGACATTGCTCGATGTAGGATTCATACGTGAAATTAAATTCACATCATGGTTGGCGAATGTGGTCTTGGTAAAGAAAAACTTGGGAAAGTCGTGCGTGTGCATAGATTTAACAGATCTCAACAAGGTCTGCCCCAAAGATTTATACCTATTGCCAAGCATTAACAATTTGGTGGATAACACCTATGGCTTTCAAATTCTAAGTTTCATGGACACCTATTCTAGCTACAACCAAATTTAGATGCACCTAAAAGATCAAGACAAAACAGTATTCATAACTGATCAAGGTAATTTTTGTTATAAAGTAATGCCTTTTGGACTTAAAAATGCAGGTGCAACATACCAGAGGCTGATGGACAAAGTATTTCGAGATCAAATTGGTCGGAACATGGAAGTATAGGTTGATGACATGGTAGTAAAATCAAAATCCGAAGAAGCCCACCAAGCTGACCTTTCAGAAGTCTTCCAGCAATTACAAAAATACAACATGAGGTTAAATCCCTCTGTACACACAACGCCAAGCTCAATAATTAACCATGGGACGGATCCCAAGCTGACATGGGGGAGACAACACCCCAAGCTCACAATTATATATATATATATACCATGGGGGAACCCGGGGAGTTAGAGTGCCTGGTCACATCTTACGTACAGAGGGGTTAATGAATGTCTCAATTATAATTCAATCATATCTCATATATATCATTTTCATTCTTAACAATGAGTCATAGCTCATCTCATCATTCTCAATTAATTAACATCAGCAATTGTCTCACATATCATTCTCAATGTTATTTTACTCTCTTAATTGTCTCGTATACCACTTTCATCATCTTTATCAATCAAATACCATTTTCTCTAACCACATATTACCTTTTTAAAAAAATCTTTCTTCATCTCCAAGTTATCACCATTTTCTAGCTTTATCCTACTACTAAGCTTACTAACAAAATCTGAGGCCAAAGGAATGAAAATAGAAGTTTAGAGGTTTGAATTTGAGCTTTAAAACACAAAATTTATTTTTGCTGAAACAGGAGACACGCGTACGTGTGGGTACGCATTTAGACCAAGACGCGTACGCATGCCTCATCTCGCGTACGCATGCAAACTAGGCAGAATCGCCTGGTCGCGTACGAGGAGTTTCGTAAACCCTATACTTAAACTTCACAAATTTGCCAACAATCATCAACATACAATCATATATATACACCTTCATGATCACCATTTCATCTATCATTACCATACCCTAATTCATCATTCCATTTCCAATATAATCAATTAAACACCATCACATGCTCAAACCATATTATCATTTACTATTACAAGCACTAAGCATTTAACACGCTTAATCTTTCCACCCTATCTTATAGTCATCTAGCCTAAGTATTCACAAGACATTATATATTAAATGCGAAAAACCTAAACTATACATTGGCCAGTTTCTCCCTAAGTTCCAAAAACACCAAAGTTTAAGCTTCAAGATTCCCAATTAACTCCGACAATTCCAGCCACCAAAGGTTTGTTCCAAGAGCTCCAATTCACCAATTCAAACTCCAATTTAACATAATTTCAATCTAATTCATACAATTCACTAAATTAGCACAAGGGTATATAAAATTGGAAAAATCACAAGGGTTTAGAGTTTTTTTACCTTACCCATTAATGATTGGAGTATAATCCAACAATTATCCAATGTTAGATTGCACCTAAACCACCAAAATCATCAAAATCACTCAAAACCCAAATAAATTTCGTGTAAAAATGGGGCAAAGAGAACTGGGCACGAATTGGAGAGAGACTTATCACTTTGTTCAAATAGAATTGAAGAAGACTCCAAGACAAACACGTGGCCGCAAATGGCTCGTCAATAAGAGCTCCGGATTGAAAGTTACGGAGGATTGAAATGGAACTAAGGGTTATGTTCTTAAGAGAGCTCTTTCTCCCCTTCTTGGCTGAGTTTTGCGCTTTACATACAAATAGAGAAGACAAATGAGCTGAGCTCATTTGTTTAAGAGAGTGGGTTGGGCCCACGGGCCCGGTTTGGGACCGGTTCGACAGGTTCGGCCTGTTCGGCCCAATTTTGGGCCAAATTCTTTAAAATTAGTGTCAAAATTCTTGTTTTAATTAGTTCTATCCTTATTTACTAAAAAAATTTCACATTTCTAATTTTTTTTATTAAAAATTAATTTATTGGTTAATTACTCGCTAATTTTGCGGGATTTTTACATACCACCGAAATTGGCTGGCCTTTTCATAAATGGAGGCTTGATATCCTCGGATCTTTTCCGATATCAACCGGCCAGGTAAAATTCTAACTAGTAGCTATAGATTACTTTATAAAGTAGATAGAAGCGCAATCACTTGCCAAAATAACCTCAGACAAGGTACGCTCTTTTATTTGAAAATTTCTAATATGTAGATATGGATTACCCAAAGGAATCATTACTGACAATGGTCAGTAATTCACCGATAAGAAAATCGCATCTTTTCTAGCGAATGTTAACATTAAGCACCATTTTTCGTCTATAGATCATCCACAAATCAACGGGCTCGCAGAGGCAGCTAACAAAATCATTTTGCAGGCTTTAAGGAAGAAATTAACAGAGGATAAAAGACGATGTGCTGAACTTATTCCTGAAATCTTATGGAGTTACAATACCAGACTGTAATCCTCAACAAAAGAAGCACCATTCCGACTAGTTTACGGAGCGAAATCTATGCTACTGAAGCGACTAAAGATTGATGGTTTAGAAGTTATAATAAATACTCGTTGCAAGTATAGTTACTAAACCAAGCAATCAACCTTTCTTACAAACGTTTTGGTTGTCACAAGTAACAAACCCCTTAAAATTGATAACCGAGTATTTAAACCTCGGGTCGTCTTCTCAAGGGATTGCAGGGAGGTATGTTCTTATTATTGGTTATGAGTCTTGTAAATTGGGGGGTTTTGGAGTTTGGGCAATGGGCACAGGTATATTTAAATGACAAGTAAAATAAATTAACAATAGTAAAATCTCTTGGCAAGGTATGAAGAACTGAAAGTCCTATCCTGGCTATCCTTATCAATTGTAATCATAATTGGATTTTTCTCCCACTTTGTTAACCTCTAACTATGAAGGTAAGTTAAGTGGATGAATTAATTTTTATTCCTCAGATCCTAGTCTTTCCTTGGGAAAAGTTAGAGTTATTGCAACTTAAATTAATTCTTGAAGAATTCTAATTTTTAATCAACAATGAGTTTGATAACTCAAGAGTCACCAATTATTTAACCAAAGCCAAAAGAGAAAATATCTAAATTAAATTAAAAACATTTATAAATAAAGCAAAGCAAAATTAAATCTGAAAATACCTCAAATAATATTAATTAAGAAAATCATAACATGAATGTAGCATAAGCCAAATAAGCAACATAACTAATATAAGCATTAAAGTATCTGAAAGTAAGAGATAAAGATAAAGTAAAAGAACATTGAACCTGGGATTGAGAGGCACTCCTAAAACTAAGAGAAATCCTAAATCCTAATCCTAAGAGAGAGGAGAGAACCTCTCTCTCTAAAAACTACATCTACTCCTAAAATTGTGAATGTGAAAGCTTTTTTTATGAATGGATGCATTCCCCCACTTTATAGCCTCTAATTTGTGTTTTCTGGGTCGGAAACAGCCCAGAATTTGCTGGTTGCGAATTCAAACACGCTGATTTTTCGTCACTGCAACGTGTCCGCATGGAGCACGCGGTCGCGTCGCCTAGCGTCAGGGAAACTATGGCATATTATATATCAAATCGAAGCTCCGGACGTTAGCTTTTCAACGCAACTGGAACCGCATCGTTTGGACCTTTGTAGCTCAAGTTATAGCCATTTTAGTGCGAGAGGGTCAGGCTGACAGCTTTGCAGTTCCTTCAGCTTCTTGTATTCCTTCCACTTTTGCATGCTTTCTTTCCATCCTTTGAGCTATTCCTGCCCTGTAATCTCTGAAATCACTTAACACACATATCAAGGCATCTAATGGTGATAAGAGAGGATTAATATTAGCAAATATAAGGCCAAAGAAGCATGTTTTCAATCATAGCACAAATTATGGGAAGGAATTGTAAAACCATGCAAATAGTATGAATAAGTGGGTAAAGAGTTGATAAAAACCACTCAATTGAGTACAAGATAAACCATAAAATAGTGGTTTATCAGCTACCAGTAGAAATCTCCCAAGGCTCACTCCGAACCGACCTATTGGACGATGCAACTAACAGAGATAAGATTAGCCGAGCTCGACATATTAGATGAAGAATGTAACCTCGCCAGACTTAGACAACAATCTATGCAAATCACAATACAACAAAAATACAACAAGAAAGTGAGTCCAAGAGTATTACAACAAGGAGATTTGGAACTTAGAAAAATTGAAGATGTTCGGAAGCGCCCAGGACATGGGAAACTCATAGCAGCTTAGGAAGGCCCTTTTAGAGTGTCAAAAGTGCATGGAAAATGAGCATATTCTCTGCAAACATTGGCTGAAACTGAACTGCCCAACACTTGGAACATATCATCATTAGGTTTGTACTATAGCTAATACTTTGTAAAAGACAGGGTAGAGAGTTACTCTTTTTCCTGATCATGAGATTTTTTTTCGCATTGGGTTTTACTCAGACAGGTTTTAGCGAGATCGATCACCCCGCACCTTCCACAATAGAAGGTTTTATCAATCGATCAAATACTATAAACTACCTTATTCATACAAACCAACATACAAATGTTGGAATCTAGCAAGTCATCATTAATCGCAAATAAACACCAAATTGTTCAAACTATCCAAACAACTATTTATACAAAATAAAATCGACATCAAAGGTCAGCCAAAAATCCAAACAATTCAAAATAAAACCGACATCAAAGGTCGGCATATAATTTAAACAAAGTTCAAAACAAAGTTTCCAAAACAAGGAACAAGTCAATGCAATCAAGTAGTAAACATCTTTTTCACTGGTAGCTATGTTCTCTTCCTCAATCTCACCTGTTTCATCATCAACGAGCTTACCATTTACAACAATTTTGGTAACGTCAAGGTTACCAACATCAAACTCCAGCGAAAAAACCACCACCTGGCTCACTGCTCGATCAAAACCTACGGCAAACATTTCTAACACTTCATTCTCCAACTCATGAATTTGGGTAGTCATTTTCTCCTTCTCATTATCAGAATCCTTCATTTGGCTTTGCAACAGTTGAATTTGATCTTGCAGCTTCATCACCTCTTCCTCTTTGCTTTTCATCTTAGCAGTAACATCAATAATCACATAATCTCTTTCCTTCAAAGATTTCTCCAGATTCGCTACCCTTTCAACAACATCTTTTTCCTTGGTCCCTACCAACTCTGTTGTCCGACCTATACATAATAACCTCGAAGCAACTACTTGTAAACATACAAATGATCATACCAAATAAAATGAAAAACAAGCATTAGTATACAAGTCAATACTCTAATACATATATATACTTGCATATACTTCCCAATAGCCTATTTTCCCACCTTCTTCAACAGCCTCACATCACCAGGATGCTCTTAAAGGAAGTTCTGCCTCTAATTCCCACATCTAACTCTTCCTTCGAAAGAATCTCCAATGACTTTTTGGAATCAAACTTTTTCCTCTTCACCTTATGAGTAGGACGAGCACTTAAGTAATAGGTACTAAAACAGCATAAGTAATTCATGCAAATGTAAATGAATAAAAGAATCTCACTTACATCATCTAACTGTAACTAATCCAATGCCCAACACCATCGGAAGACTCTCTGCTCGTGCTGGTTCCTACTTTGTTACGCCATACCTATCAACCTGTGGACATTTGCAAGAATAACAACACTTCAATTTATCGAACATCATATTGAATTACGTAAACTAAGAAGAGGAAAACCATAAGTAGTAGGTACCTTGTAGCCATGGGGTACATATAAACCTATCGCTCAAGTGAACACCACTGGAGAAATCTCTGGTATATCCAAGAGACTAGCAGCAGAGTGCATCCTACGATGTCTATGGTGGCTCGATGTGCTGCACTGCATAAGGAATGATACGTCCATGCAAGCACCGCTGATCCCCAAGATCGAGTACGACACCTTTGAAAGTCCTCAAGTAGTAGCGGCCACCGGAGATGGACCTGATTGTTTGACTTGTCAGTCATCAGGTAACCCCAATCAACAGCAGTATGTAACACCTCATGTACTGTCGGAGGGTGTCTGGATCATGGGTATTGGGCATTTTCCGGAATCGCTCCCGAAGCCATGTCAACTTGAGGAACAAAGACTCCTTCCTCTTTGCACCCTGCTGCTGAACTACAGGAGGCCTGACACAAAGTAGCCACTCCACTAACTCCCAGGTCTCAGTCCCATACCATGTCTAGAAATCTCGAAAGCACCCACCCACTGGCTCTCCATGCGCACGTAACTCAAGGTAGTACGCAACATCCTATAGGGTGATAGTGTACTCACCCTATGGCAGGTGGAAAGTGTGGGTCTCATGACATCATCGCTCCATGAATACCTTGATTAGGGAGTTGTCAAACACGAAGTCCCTGAGTGCCACCCTGTCGCCGAAACCAACCTCCCTCAAGTAGGGGATAATGGCGTCCGGTGGTGCAAGTGTGTGAGTCACTCGCCTTGGAGAAGCAAGCGAGACCTTTGATTAAAAAAAACCTGATAAAAAAATCTATAAAACTATAATGTTGTCAAAGTTAACAAAATTAATAAACATATAAACATTAACATAATAGTTTAACTTATAAATTATTTAAATAAAAAAATAAATTAACATTTACATAACAAATTGATTTTACTAATACCTAAAATCATACTATATCAGTTAACCCTTGCTAACAATGCATTCATCCTCCTAACATATATTATATACTAGTTCTATAAAAGCACCCTAACTATGGCTATACATACATGCTCTAACATAAACATAAAAAAAAGGTTTAATTACTCTATCGGTCCCTATAGTTTCATCGAATTTTCAATTAGATCCCTATACTTTTTTTTTCTTTTCAATTAGGTTCCTATACCATATCAAATTTTGTTATTAAGTCCTTACCGTGATAAAAACGTTGAAATTAACGAAGTATTCTGTTAAACTATATAGAATATTCAGTCAAGTGTTAGGCATATTCATTTTACTTAACGGAATATTCTGTTAATTTCAGCATTTTTATTACAGTATGGACTTAATTACAAAACCTGATATGGTATAGGAACTCAATCGAAAAGAAAAAAAAATATAGGGAACTAATTGAAAATTCAGTGCAGAGTAATTAAACAAAAAAAAAAAAAACAAGACTAACCTTGAAGTCGGTGGCCCTAGCGATGTGCCATGTTGCGTTCAGTGGGTTGATGTTCCCATCACGTGCATTTTTGCACTTTATAATAGTTGAATAATTCGATAATATGATTAGGAAAAGGGTAGAAGTAGAAGAAATGGATGAAATAACTTCCAAGGGACGCTGTAAACGAATTTTATATATAGGCCGCATCGTCTCTTATTTTGTTTACGGTATAAACGAGGTGAGAAATAAAATGAATTTTCGTAAAAATGATACAAATAGTATATTTAAGTAAATAAAATATTTTTTATTTATTTAAAAAAATCCCTTTACGAGATCATTTCTAATGATTTTTTCCTATAAAAAAATGAAGAAGGTTAATTTGTTTTTCAAATATTAGACCTATCTTCCTTTCATAGTTATCAAACCCGCCTCGACCCGGCCGGTTCGACTGAAAACATCCGATTATCTGACCAGACCGAATTACTCATTGAACCAGTTGTGTAACAGACTCGGTCGAATCCGGTTCGACCTGACGGGTTTTTGTGAAACCCGGTGACCTGGCCGGTTAATTTAACCTGGTCCGAGTCATTTTTATTTTTTTTTCTTCCTAATACCTGAAACGGCCTCATTTCATAACCCCCCTCCTCCCCTTTCCCTTTCGACGAAACCCTATGCCCAAATGCCAAATCTGAGACTCTTGACTCCGAGAGTCTGAGTAGAACCCCCCCGAACCCAGCCAGTCTCTGTGCTCTCTCCATCTCTAGCTCGGCAGTCGGAACTTAGTACTCAGTAGTCCATCTCTCGTCTCTCCCCTCACCTCGACAGTCGTCACTCTCAGTCTCTCACCGCCTCACCTCGTCGCTCTCTCAGTCTCTCTCCTCGTCCACTCACTTTGGTCGTCGTCGCGGTCCCGTGCCCCTGCGTTCGCTTCGCTAGCGGCAGAAGCAGACGGAACCGCATCTGGTCCCTCGGGTGGTGGTGGTGCTCATCTTCTTGCTTCTCACGGTCTCTGTCTTGCACCTAGTCTTGATCTCTCCCTTCCCTGCGCTCTTCGTCGCCGGTAACAGAGGCAAAAGATCCCGGTGGGCTGGTCTTCGTTGTTGTCTTCTTGCTTTGAGCCTTGCCGTCAGCTTCTCCCTCGCCATCAGCTTTTCCTTCGCCGTCAGATTCCTTCGTGCAACCCGATTTGGTGAGTTCCCCCTGCACTTTGATTTTGTTGCCAAAATAATTTGTTGTTGAAAGTTGAATGTGTTGCTGAAATTTGTTACTGATTATCATGAACCTTGAATTTGTTAGTGAGTTCTCCATGTTCTTTCTGTTTCAATTTTCTTGTTTTTTGTTGCTGCCCAAAAGTTATAATAGTTATCATAGCTGAATTTGTTGCCAGAACTCTAGAAGTAAAATTTGTTGTTAGCTATAAGTTGAATTTGATGTTGAACCTATCATAAATATGGTTTTTGCTGGGAGTAGAATTTGTTACTGGATAACTGACTTGAGTTGAATTTGTTATTGAACCTTTTTGTTGTGTTGCTTAAAAAATGCTAAATCTTTTGTTGCTATATGTTAAAAGGATAAGAGATAAGAGAGTTAGTCAATAACAAAATCAGTTTGGTAAAGTTAGTTAGCATTTGTTATTCTGATCTCTGTTCTTTCTCTCTTTTCCAACTCTCTTATAAATAAAGCTCTTGTGTAACATCCTAATTAGCCTAAGCTTTACCTCGCGTCGTAAAGCAAAGGTTAATCAGAGATTACGACAATTCTAAATTCATACATAATATATATAGAAAGAATTAATAATATCTAGAAGCCCGATGAAGGATATAGCTCAGAAACAAGATTTAAAAAGCACAAAACATAATAACAAAGCTACTAACTTAAAGCACAAGATACAGATAAGATATATCAAAATATAATAGTAGAATATCATAAGAATCTAGTCACGGCTCGCGGAATTTAAGCTGGCTAGCCATATACAGACCATACAGGAAACCAGACAGTAAGAACAGCTTATACAAGTTTTGTTCTCTCAATATATGCCTCTAAGCTAAGACAAAACACAAAAGTGAGAGATGTATAGCAAAATAAATCAAAAAGACTCAAAAAGTTATCCGGATCCTCCGCTTCTGTCACCATCCAAGCAACTCACCGAGGTGGATTGTGACCTGCATCTGAAAAATATAACAGAAATATGGCATGAGAACTGGAGGTTCTTAGTATGGTAACAGTGGCCAGTGATGTAGGATATAGGACCCCGGGACGCCAAAGGCAATCCTAGACTTCATATCCATCACAAAATTTAATCTTAAGGCATACTAAAATAGATAAGCATAATATGTAAACCTTAACATAAATAAACCGGGTAATCTATCTTAGGGGATTTCTACTCTAACCAAACACCGCTGTCCCATAGCCTTCACCAACCGATCCTCCATGTGATCCCATCGGCACCGCCTTCCGAACCTCCTCAATCCCAGTAGAAATCACAATTAATTACAATACAAGTAAAACACAAGTAGAAGCATATAAGGCAAGTAATTCAAGTAAACAAATAGGCATGTTATTCAATTAGGCAGACAATTACAAGTCGGCAAAGCATACAAATAGATAAAAGATGCACATGATGAATGCCTGCCCTATTGGCTGTGATATCACATTGTCGGTTCCATTGCCAACCCGACACATCTCCATGGAGATGTCGCCCTTCGGAATCATCATTGGGAACCCCCGAGATATAGTGCTCGGATCACTGTCCAGGGTTTTGCGCCTGCACGCTCTATTGATCTGAAGGGATGCGAGCGGGATACTCTTGCCACATACCTCACATCTCAATGCAAGCGGGATTAAACCACCGTCCTTACGTTGCCGTCGCTACCTCGACAGGCGGGATCCAGCCACCATCCCTGCCGGGCGAATAGCATCTCATAATCTCAATTTAAAACGTTCATTGGTTTTTCAAAAAATATTTTCAACATATCAATAAAGCATCATTGCACATTTAAGTCCTCGACTCATCTCAACCACTGTCACATCAACATTTCCATTTCTGAGTCCTCGACTCATCACAACTACTGTCAATTCACATCTCAATTCCGAACTCAATAGTTCATCAGTTTTCAACCCATATATCATTTATCATTCACATACCATCAAACCATCCTCAGTACACCCGAAACCTAAGCCTCCGTTTGCTAATTTTTCATAATAATCATCAACTAAAACCCATAGGTTATTTCCCATGTTCTCATGCCCAAAATTAATCCCAAAAGTCTCAAAATGGTGTTATAGAAGCTTACAATCTTGTTGGAAAAATGAAATAGTTGAAAACAAACTTAAATTTGAGAAACAGGATGTGTGTGTCTGCACAGTGGTGTGCGTGCGCACGCCCAGGAAGATTTTTAAAAGTGTGAGTACGCATAGGTACAAAAATTCACAAGTCTGTTCACCCGCACAAGCTATGCTAGCGCCCCCAACAGACTGACCTTCCCAACGTGTGCGTGCGCACAGGGCTGTGCGTACGCACAGGTTGCAATTCCTCATTGGTGTGTGCGTGCACAAGCTGTGCTAGCGCTGCAACCAGGGAGCCTTCCCCTGCGTGTGCGGACGCACAGGTCTGTGCCTGCACATAGGTTAAAATTTTTTCAGGGTTGTGCGTGCGCACATACCAGAAATCATAAAATTCTGTAACTTAGCAGAATTTCAGATTTTTACACCAATCTTTGAATGATCATAACTTTCTCTAAAAAAAATTCAAATCTTACAAACTTTATATCAATTTAAAGGGTTTTCCATGGACTTTAATTCTAAAAAAATTTCAACCAATTTTGAAAACCGAGGCAAAAGTTATGATTAGACAAAGTTCACCAAAAACCAACTTTTACCCAATTTCACAATTTCCTCAATTTCTTGTAAAACACAACCAAAACCATACCAAACCATCCCAAACTCCATTTCTCATCAAAATCAACCCTTTGTATCATATTACACCAGGCTTACCACATTTTCCTTCACCTTTCATCATCCTCAACCTCAACATGAGTATATCACATTATAATCAATCCTCATTAACATTTTTTCCAACTACATTACCAAATCATCAACATTAACATCACATATATCAATACAATTCCCTTCTCAACTTCACAAATCATTCATCCTTATCATATCATTATCAATCATCATAATCAAACTCAACAATCATCAATTCATCATAAATCATCACATACCATCATTCAACAACTCAACAACCATTTAAATCCAAACCTATCCTATGGGTCACTAGTCTAAGTGTCCATGAATATTATATACTACATAGAGGAAACCGAAATCATACCTTGGCCGATTTCCAATATGCCCTTTAACTCAAAATGAGCACAAGCAAAGTTTCAATCACAATCTAAGCCACCAAGAATCTCCAACAAGCACCAACAAGCTCCAATATCCAAGCTAATACCACATATATCACATAAATCAAAACCTAATACTCAAAATTAGTTATTCTTACTAGGGTTCATGAGAATCTTACCACATCCACTGAAATTTGGGCTAGAACCCAATATTTTCTCACTAAGGAGTAGCACATAAACAACCAAAACACAAGGTTTTCTCAAGATCATCACTCATCAAACTCGAAATCTTAGGGCAGCAGAAGGGAAGAATAATTTCAAGAAACTTACCACAAGGCTTAGATAGAATTGACGGCCTCGGCAAGAGCTTCGCGTAGCCGCTAACGGCACGCGAATCGGAGCACCGTAGCTCGAGATATCGCGAAAAGAAGAGGTGTGTGAATAGTGTTTCTTTTCTCTTCTCCCTCTTCTCTTTCTCAGATGAATGGGTGTGTTAGTGAGTGTGTTGTGGCTGATGGGTTCACTTAATGAACCCTTTTATACGTTGGGCTTTAGCCCAACTTGGGCCCGGTCCAATCCGTTAGCGTTTTTAGCCCGTTTGGCCTAATTTCGGGCCAAACCTTTAAAATTAACGCCTGGTTTTCTATTTCTAACATTTTTCTAAGGTTTTTGACTATTTTCACTTTTTCTCGCGCAGCACCAGGCAGACTTGAACCGATTCAATTACCGATTCGCGGTTTTTCACGGTTTTTCGCAGAAAATACATTTTTTGACTCAGAAAGACCTACTGAGTCCAAAAATCACATTTAAATCCTTAAATTCTCACTCTAATATTTCGAAACCTACTTTAGGCAATATTAATCACCTAATTAACTGGTTGATTAGTTGCAGTTCTTACATTTTGCATCCCTCTAAGAGGTGTGTAGAATTGATTCATTGATGGAAGAATAAGATGAAGTTAATTCAGTTCACTAGTTTCTTGTACCTCTCTCTTCAAACTCTTCTTTCTCTGCATAACATCATAATGAAGTTTCTTATGGAAGATATAGATGCAAATCAAAATGAGAAAAATGTTGATCAAGCTCCAAATTTGTCCTATGAAGATATAGATTTCGATTTTAAGATCACTTGGACTTGATTATCGATTATGTTTTTCAATCATAGTTTTGTCTAGGGGTGCACATTGGGGCGGGTGAAGCCGGGTACGCCGTGACCCGAACCCGACCCTAAATAATGACCGGGTCTATTTATGAGACCCTTACCCGACCCTAGACCCGATGAAATCGTGTTACTTTCGGACCACACTTAAGCCGGGTCTAGACCGGGTGAAGGCCGGGTCTTGATTAACTTTATCACGACATCACCAAAAATTAGATTCTACATCTTTTGAACGTCTAAATTTTGGAAAATAATTATTCCATAACATTGCAACATTCACATAATAATAATTATATCAATTACACATTAAACATTCAAAGTTCAAAAGACAATTAAAACAAAGTTAACAACCAACACAAGATTAACATAATAATAATAATTTATAGTGTCATACCAACCAATAACAACAAAATATTAAGTAGTAAACAACTACACGGGTCTAACAGGCCAGGGCCGGGTGACCCGAGGCTTGGCCCGAACCTGATTTAATAAATAACCGGGGCCATCTATTGAAACCTCGGGTCTGACCGGGCCATAACGAAACTGGGCCAAATTAGTCCCGAAATCATCGGGTCCGGTCCGGGTCTTCGAACCGGACCGGATCTTGTGCACCCTTAATTAGGTGAATCAGTGACCCATCGATTGAACCAATAACTCAGTGACCCGGTCATATGACCAAGTAGATTGCCGGTTTGGTTCTGATATCTATGCTTCCTTTCTTCTTCGCCATGCCCTTGCCTAGGTCTATGCCCTATTCTTACCTATCTTACCAGAACCTCTACGAAACACTCGAGCATTGCTCCTCCCTCAAATTCCCACGCGACGCTCGCGTGCTCCACGGCCACCTCATCCTCTCTGGCTGGTACGCCTCCGTCTTCTTGCGCAATAGCCTCCTCCATGTCTATTCCAACTGCCACCTCACCAACGATGCATTCCGCCTCTTCCACGAGTCCACCACTCACCGCAATGTCTTCACCTGGAATGCCATCATCCATGCGCTACTCTCTTCTGGTCGGGTCTCCCATGCACAACACCTGTTCGACGAAATGCCCTAACGAGACTCCGTCTCTTGGACAACCCTCATATCCGGCTACTCTCACAATGGCCTCCCAGCTCATAGCATCCAGACCTTCGCTTCCATGCTCCAGGAATTCGAATTTCATAATGGTCAAACTCAGGACAATTTGATCCTTTTTCGTTTACTTGTGTAATGAAGGCTTGTGGCTGCCTCGGATGCACTCCTTTCGCTCTTCAGTTGCATTCCCTTGTGGTCAAGTTACGTTTAGCATCCCATATTAGCATCCAAAACTCCCTTGTTGATATGTACATTAAATGCGGAGCGATTGGGTTCGCGGAGAGTGTCTTCTTTGGCATTGAGGAGCCCAGTTTGTTCTATTGGAATAGCATGATTTACGGTTATTCTAGGTTGTACGGAGCTTATAAGGCTATTGATTTGTTTGCTCGGATGCCGGAACATGATTCTGTTTCATGGAACAGGTTGATCTCAGTTTTCTCTCAGCATGGCCTTGGGGAAAAATGCCTTTTCTTGTTTTTAGAGATGTGTGATAGGGGGTTTAACCCAAATTTCATGACATATGGCAGTGTACTCAGCGCGTGTGCCAGCATTGGTGATATTGAATGGGGTGCACACTTGCATGCTCGGGTTCTTCGCGTGGAGCATGGCTTAGATGCCTATTTGGGAAGTGGTTTGATAGATATGTATGCCAAGTGTGGATGCTTAGAATTGGCGAGGCACGTGTTTGACTGCTTAGAGGAACGCAATGAAGTTTCTTGGACTTGCTTGATCACTAGTGTGGCTCAGTTTGGACTTGAAGAAGACGCTCTGGCATTGTTTAACCAAATGAGACAGGCTTTTGTTGTGTTGGATGATGTTACCCTTGCAACTGTTCTTGGGGTTTGTTTAGAACAAAATCATGTTGCTATTGTGGAGCTGCTTCATGGATATACAATCAAAAGTGGTATGGATTCTTATGTTCCTGTAGGGAATGCAATTATTACAATGTATTCAAAGTTTGGCGATTTTGAGAAAGCTTATCTTGCATTTAGATTGATGCCACTTAGAGATACTATATCATGGACAGCCATGATCACTGCCTTCTCTCAGAATGGAGACATTTCCAGAGCTCATGAATGTTTTGATTTAATGCCTGAGCGCAATGTCATCACTTGGAACTCAATGCTAAGCACATATGTTCAACATGGGTTATCGGAAGAAGGGCTGAAGTTGTATGTTCTGATGAGAAGAAAAGGAGTAGAACCAGACTGGATCTCTTTAGCTACTTCAATTAGGGCATGTGCTGACTTAGCTGTTGTAAAACTTGGGATGCAAATTGTATCTCATGCCATTAAGTTCGCCCTTATATCGGATGTTTCAGTTGCAAATAGTATTGTTACCATGTATTCAAGATGTGGGCAAATCAATGAAGCACAGAAAGTTTTTGACTCAATACATATGAAAAACCTTATTTCCTGGAATGCTATGATGGCAGCATATGCTCAAAATGGTTTAGGCAAGAAAGTAATTGAGACATTTGAGGATATGTTGAAGACCGAGTGCAAACCTGATCACATTAGTTATATTTCTGTTCGATCTGGCTGCAACCACATGGGGCTTGTAGTAGAGGGTAAACATTACTTCAAATCCATGACTAACGTTTTTAGTATTCTCCTACAAATGAGCACTTTGTTTGTATAGTAGATATGCTTGGACGAGCAGGGATGCTAGACGAGGCTAAGGAATTGATAGATGAAATGCCTTTTAAGCCGAATGCTACTGTTTGGGGGGCTCTACTTGGAGCATGCCGAATCCATCATGAATCACATCTAGCAGAAACTGCCTTGAAGAACTTGGTGGAATTAAATCCTGAAGATTCTGGTAATTATGTCCTTCTAGCAAATATATATGCTAAATCTGGAGAGTTAGAAGGTGTTGCTAATATGAGAAAGCTAATGAAAGTGAAGGGAATTCGAAAGAGTCCAGGCTGTAGTTGGATAGAAGTTGATAACACGGTACAAGTATTCACCGTAGATGACACCAATCATCCACAGATAAAGGAAATTTATATAAAACTGGAGGAGATGATGAAGAAGATAGAACATACAGAAAGATATATTAGTCCAATTTCTTCTCCCCATAGGAGTCAGAAATACCATAGTGAAAAGCTTGCCTTTGCTTTTGGGTTACTGAGTTTGCCATCTTGGATGCCTTTATATGTGATGAAAAATCTCCGTGTCTGCCATGATTGTCACTCGGTAATAAAGCTATTTTCTTTTGTCACCTCAAGGGAACTTATAATGAGAGATGGATTTCGATTTTATCATTTTAAGGATGGGGTTTGCTCATTTAGTGATTATTGGTAACATGTGGTACATATTCTATATTTTCTCCATCCCACATTTCTCTTGTTAATTTCTTCTTTCCTTCTCAACATTTATTATTATTGAAAAATCTGATATATCACATTTATGGAAATAATTTTCGCTTGTTCTACAGCCCCACTGCATGTCTACATTGGTTTTGCATTTTGGTTTGATATTGAATTTAATTGGCCAGCAACAGCACCAAACAATTATCATTATCAACTCCTTTACTGATAATCATCTGGTGCACAGTAGTCGGAGGAGAGAAAGTGGACAAATCCTGACTCCTGTCCACTGCATCAGAGGACCCTCCAGCACATTGGGAGCAGGTGTGGTGTATGTATATATAACTATATCCAATGCTTGATTATTGTTTTCATCTTTCCATGATGTGATAAATTCAAGTCCATAAGTCCATTACTTATTAGCATGTGTGTAACTAGTGTATGGCACACATCTTCAACCTGGTTTATTTTTTTAAAACAATCATTAGAGTTCTACAGTTGAAATGTTGAATGTCAGCTATAAGGTACTCAACTGATTTTTGTAAGATCAAAATATCCTAAAAAAAAGTTGTTTTCTAATGGAATCAAGTAATGTCACTTGGTGAGCAAAATTAATAATGTATGGACAATTTTTTACTGTGCAGTCTATGGACCAGTTTGATGTCGCTAATCTTTCAAAAACTAAATTTATATTCTGAAAATTGTGGGAACTAAAATAAATTAGTAATAGGCGTCATTTTTTCAGTTTCATAATTTTGAGTAATGAGTGTACCTGAAGACAGGGGAACTGGGTTCAATCACTGTTTGGAATAATTTTAACAAAGAAACTGTGAAGCTAAGTCAGGCAAGGAACCTGACTATTTATTTTCATTTATTTCCTTTTTTTATTTAACCTAGTTTTATATTATTTGTGGTTATTTTGATGCTGGAATGTAATGTACAAAGTTGCTTTTTTTTTTTAAGTTCTGGTACTACTTTGATGTCACTATATTTTTTTTTTCCCTCAAAGATAGGGAAACTTGAATCCTCGACCTCTAGGTGAGTATGGGGAGGCTATGCCATTTGAGCTATAGCTTGTTGGCTTGGATGTCACTATGTTATTAATCTCTTTTGATGGCATTCATATACTATTATGATCTCCATAGAGCTAGAACAAGATCCAGTAATTGAAGGTTTAGTGTCATTGACACAAAGCAAAGAAGGTACTCGGTTCATGGATATTCAATTCACGTTGAGTTTATGTGAGGTGAGACTTTTATCTAATCTATGAAAGGTTCTCCTTTATTTTAATCTTTATACAAATTAAAGATAATGTATGGAAGATGTTTTGGAATATAATACAGAGAGAGAAAGTGAGTACAAAATCTCATTAGGTAGTTTATATAGGTACAAAGACGGTAAAATTTTTAGCGCTACCTTAAAGCACATTTCTCATCCACAGTTCATGATGATTTCTAATAATCCACACACACATACACACACACACACAACGAACACACATTCATTATTTCACACATCCAATTATACACACACATTCATACAGTGAAACCAGCGCTCAATGCTAACTCCTTCTATCCCTTAAATCCTATATTGTTACATGAACTTCCAAAGTCTGGTCATGATTTCTTACCTAAAAGAGATCCATTTCACACATCCAATAATATCTGGACTAGAAGTTCTTCCTAATGCCAGTCCAGCAACAAGCCCACCCATATATCTGATCAAAATTCCTTTCCAATCAAAGCCATATTGAGATCCTGAGTCACGATCATCTTAAGATGCACGTGGTGAAGGCATCACATGATCTTTACATTTCTTGCACAATTGAATTCCACACAAGTCTTGCTTTCCCTCTAAGTTGCATTGAAATGTGGAGAACTGCTTTCTTTCCGGGATAGGACCTGAGAGATTGTTGAAGGACACATTAAAGAACTCCATAAAAGTTAGTTCTGTTAACTTTTTGGGAATCTTCCCCGACAAACTATTTAGTGAAAGGTCCGGTGTTTTAAAGGTTTGAGAGCTTCTCAAATGAAGATGGAATGTAGCCAACAAATATGTTATTGGACAAGTTAAGTAAAGTAAGACACATCAATTCTCCAATGACATATGGAATCTCTCCAGAAATATTGTTACTTGAAAGATCAATAGCTATCATCATGAAGTCAGATTGTTGACACCCCTCATAATCCACAATAATCCCTTTGTTAGATAATTCGAATGAATAAAGCATTTTGACCCATTCTTGTCCCTTAAGAGAGAAATGATAAATCCAACTCTTGTTGTAATTGACTTATGTTGGAAACTGCCATGGATTTCCAACTCTTTATCATGTTTGAAGGAAGTTTTATAAAGAAACCATGATGAGAAAGATCAATGATGTGGTGTTTGGGAAATGTGAATCTCCTTGAGCACTTTAAGGTTCCATAAAAGTTATTTTGACATATAACAATTACTTTCAACTGAGGCAAAAATCCCAACCAGAAAGGAAATGAATCATTGATTTGGTTATGGATAGGGGTGTTAAAAAAAACTCGTTTAACTAAATTGAACTGAAACTACAGTTTTTATAAAAAGTTTTTTTTAGCTTTCGGTTTGAAAGAAAAAAAACTAGTTTCAAATCACTTGAGTAATATACTGCCAAAGACTCAGCAAACTCCTAAACCTTAGAAGTCTTAACACAGTAACACCATTCATGTGCCTCTTCCACGCTGCTGCCAACCCACCACACCCGTCGTTGCCGTCGCGAACCATCACTGCCAACACCGGAGAACCCCGTCGCCACTGCAATATGTTGTCGTGGGCTCGCAGTTAGACATTTGCTTCCCTCCACCACTTTATGCCTTTACACTTCATGGATTCTCCTCTGCTTTTTCACCATTTCTGTGATTTTCTTTCTCTTCAACTATCTCAGTCTGCAACTATTTATCATGATTATATATTACATTTTCTTAGCATTTTTAATTTCTGGGTTCAATTCGAAGCTTCTCTTTCTGTTGTGCATTTATCTGTCACTTTTTATTTTTTTTTACCCCAACACTGAGATTTGGTGATAACAATTCTTTTTGTTGTTGTTAATTGTCTCTTAGGATTTTGAAGAATAACCAGTTGATTGGACCAAACCTGAAGATTCCTAAATTGAAGATTCTGAGTTATTCCTTTCTTTTGTTTCTCCCATTCCCATCCAAATAATACTAATCAAATTAGTGTATGTATGGTTTGTTCTCCCATTTTATATTGGATGGTATCTGAATTTTACATCATTACAGTAGTTGCTGCTGATTATATTATCATTAATGACATTGCATGTCACTTTTCCGTAGCTGAATTTTCATTTATTGACTTAACATTATATAACATAATAGGGATGAGATTATGTTTCTCTATCACTCCCCAATTACATTATTTTGTGTCTGTATCTTTTTTTTCTTCTTTTCCCACTGTTATGTTTTGGATTTTATTTTATTGATTATTTTGGTGATTATGGCTGAGGGTGACAAAAGAAATGTTATTTTCAACCAGGAAAAACCAACTTGCTGGTTAAGAATTAGGATTCTTTGATTTTATTGTAATATGTTCATTATTCATTACACAATTAGGTTTGTTTCTCTAATTGAAAATTTTGAAGGTAGAAGAGCATTCAAACCCTTCCTCCCCTACTAATCCCTCGTTACCTTCTAAACTTAGTGAATCTTTTGGGCGTAAGATTTGATCTCAGATATGGGAACATTTTAGTCCAATCGAGGGTATAAAGAAGTTTGTGAGATGCAAAAATTGCAATGGTTAAATAAAATATATGGGTAGAACAAGCATTATGTGGCAACATCAGACGCGATACTTTGACTTGAACAATAAAAAAAAAAAATAAAAGACAAACGACTGAAGGGGGACAAAACGCTCCTATATCCTCATTGAGTGTTTTCAAATCTGACTAAGCAGTATATCGGAGTATTCTTGTTGAGATGTTTGTTAATGAATAATTCTTGTTGAGATGTTTGTTAATGAAGAGCTAGTCTTTCGATATGTAGAAAAAAATGTGTTTTGAATGCTCTTGCATAGTTTATATCCCAAGTTTAAAATCCCTTCGCGTCTTACATTGACTAGTGATGTACTTGCGAAGAAGTGAAGTTGCAAAATTATCTTTCTCATCATTGTTAAAAAGTGTCTTGCAAATATCACTTGGGCGTCGAGTCAAAATGTGACTATCTCTAACTGGCACACCTTATTGATAAAGTTTAGAAGTTGCACAAAAAGATATTAAATTGTCAAATTATGGATCATTCAAAAAAAATATACTTGGTAGAGCTATTAAAACTTGTTTGGATGCTTGGAAATTTTATAAGTGTTTAGTGTAACGGTTAATAATGCAACATGCAATGATGGTGAGATTCTATACTTGAAAAAGAGGTAAATGTATGGAATAGTCTAATTTTGAAGGGAGACTATCTTTATATACTTCGTTGTGCCCGTATCTTAAATTTGATAGTGAATGAAGGTTTGAAAGAGATCGATGTCTTGATTAAAAGTATTTGCAAAACAATTAAATTTGTCAAATCATCTCTCTATGAGTGGTGAAAGCTTCAACGGGTGCAGTGAGCAGGAGAACATCTACTATATAGGCTTTGTTTGTTTGGATGTAGGAACTTTGTGGAATTCAACCTATTTAATATTGAAGCTTGGGTGGTATTTCATTTGCTAGATTTGTAAGTTGATAATTATAGAAATGAATTGAACAAATCTTATAGTGTGCCTATGGATGATGATTGGATATATGCAAAATCAATTTTACCATTTTCGAAGATATTCTATGATGCCATATTGCATATTTTTTGGACTTTGAATGTTACTAGTAATAACTACATGAAAGAAATCTTTAATATTAGAAAAAAAATTAAGCTAAATTGTGAAAATAATTATTTAAGCATAAGATAATGGGCAATAAGATACAAAGAAAATATGATAAGTAATTTTCCTTTGCAACTTGTTCAGTGTTAATTTTATGCTTAAATTATTATTTTCACAATGCAATTTGATTTTCTTTCCAATACTCAAGACTTCTTAAATGTTTGTTACTAGTAACATACAAAGTCTCAAAAATGTACAATGTAACTTCACGAGAATATCTTTGGAAACGGTAAAATAGGTTTCACATATGTCCAATCATAATCCAGAAACACACAATGGATTTGTTCAACTCATTTTTAGATTTATCATCTTGCAAATTTAGCAAATCAAATGCTTCCAATATTAAATAAGTTGAATTCTACCGAGTCACGACGTCCAAATAAACAAGGCCTTTATAGTTGATGTTCTCCCGCTCAATACACCCGAAGAAGCTTTCACCTCTCATAAGAGATGACTTACATATTTTACTGCATTGTAAATTTTTCTAATCGAATTATGGATCTCTTTCAAATCTTCTTTACCGTCAAATTTAGAATATGGTCAAAACAAGACATATGAAGATGGTTCCTTTTTAAAATTAGATTATTTCATGTATTTAGCTTTTTTTTTTAATTATAAAATTTCACCATCATTGGATATTGTATTGTCAACTGTTACACTAAAAAGTTGATGTAATTTTCAAGCATCCAAATAATCTTCAATAGCTCTACTAAGTATCTCTTTTAAGGTGGAAACTCAAGTGAAGTCAACTTCATGTAAAATTGATACCTAAAAATCGTTAAATGATTTGACTGATTTGACTAAATTTTCATTCAACGACTCTCAGATATCAACTTCAACTTCACTCACCTGAGTTTTCATCCTCTCTTAAATGGATGGTATTGATAAAATTTCAATATTTTTGTGCAAGTTTCATTTATTGTCAATAAAATGTGTTCGTTAGAGACATATAAGTCAAAGTAAGTACATGGGTCAATGTACGACACAAAAAGATTTCAAACCTGAACTACAAACTATCTAAGAGCATTCGAAACACTTCTTTATTTCTACAAATCGAAATGCTATAGTTTTTTAGTAATAAACATACATCTCGACAAGAATACTTCAAGATACTACTTGCTCAAATTTGAAAATATTCGGTGAGCATATAAGCTCACTTTTCCCTTTTTGTCTTTTATCCCTTGCTTTCTTTATTATTCAAGTCAAAGCATGGATTTCAATGTTGTCACATAGCGCTTGTTTCACTCGTACAGGCACGGACCCATCCTTATGAATGGGAGGCACTTGCCCCAGTATCATTTGATATATATGTGTCTCCATTTTAAATTTTAAATGATTCCATTATAAATAAATTAAGTCTAATTATTAAAAGTCTAAGTCTATTTTTATTTTTTTATGATTTTGACTATTAGTTAACCTAATTAAATTTAGTCTTCTTCTGTTTTTAAATCACAGCCGTCACTCATTCATTCTCTTAAATTCTTTTCTTAGTTTCATATTTTCAACCTTCTTTTTCTATTCTTTGTCTAGTGGTCATTTTCTCTTCATCAAAAGATAAATTTTAAATTCAAACTCCTATATTTTATTTGACCATTACAATTTTTGCATTTCGTATATTTTATTCAAACTCGTATATTTTATTTGACCATTACAATTTTTGCATTTCTCTATGCCCTCGATTGGACTGAAACATTCCATTTCCAATTCTTACGCTAAAAAAATCCACTATGAGAGATTAGTAGGGGCGGCTGGATTTGAATGCTCTTCTACTTCCGGCATTTACAATACGAGCAACAAACCTAATTGTGTAATGAATAATGAACACGTTACCACGAGCTGGCTGCTACTAAGATCAATGCCAATCACATGGCCAGTAAGCTCAACACCATGCCATGAGCAACAATATGTTCTTGGTTTCCAAGATTCTGTTTTAGGAAAACTAAAAGGATAATAAGAAGCAAACTCGCTTATGACAAAGCTTTACGTGAATAGCAACAAGGCATTGCTTTCATCTTGAGGACATTCATGCGTTGGCTCAACAGCAGATGAACAATTTGTAACTGTGGAAGAGATCAGCGAATAAAGAAGAATTTGTGCTCACTAAGCAAGAGAGTGCATAAATCCCATTGTAACTAATGTTTATACATTCAGATGGACATTTTAGTGCACTTAATTAAAAGTTTTTATATTAAAGGAATCCATGGTCGTGCTCATCGAGGGAAGACATTTTGACTTAAAATAAGTAGACATGTTTTTATTTTTGTATCATGTTAACTTCGATTTTTATATTTCAATAACCTATTAATTAGTTTATACCTTTTATATCCTAAGTAATAGAGATTATACTCATAAAGGGATAAAATATATTGTAATTAATAAAAAAAACATTTGTCTTTTTTCTTTAAAAAAAATTATAGACATTCAATAAAATATAAAAAGAGCCATTTTATTTGAGAATGATGAAATATACAAAACATCAATACTTGAAATGAGTATTTACGAAAAAAAAGAATGGAAGAAGGAATTCCAGTTGATAAACTCACCACTCCTAATTAATTTTGGCATTGCCATCAAGCATAATTAATTATAATCAATGATAATTAATTATAATCAATTAGAACTGCAACGGTCATTACATGATTACACCACAACAAATTTAAGAGCTCCTAATGCTTTAATACATATCTCACAACTACCTTGGCTCATCACCTATGGCTCAATTCAGCCAACAGCCCTTGAATCTGCAGAGTTTACAAAGTTACCCCATTGCTCCAGGAAAAGATAGTCTTTTTGGCTTTTGACTTGAAGAACCTGTATCTTGTGAATATAATCTCCCAGCTTGATGTCATCTCTCCTTTATTCGATCTTATTATGCCTTTTTCCATTAGTGCACAATAAGATGTCCTCTTCCAATATTATTATTATTATTTCTAAAGCCACTAATGGATTTTGACATTTATAGCAGAGTATTCTTGACATTCAATAATATCAAAATTCACGATTGTTTTATTGGTATACTTTCAGAAAAAAAATAAAAGAATTATATAAACTTTACTTTTTACATCCTAGCTATAATGGTAATCGACTTCGTTAAATTATCTTCTCACTAGATTAAATAGTTCAATCGATAAGTTATTGGTGAAATTGATTCATC
>NC_029788.2:106788087-106801760 GCF_000816755.2 Arachis ipaensis
ATTGGTCGAACTGTTTCATCCGATAATAATTAAATAAATATATAAAATTATAATAAAATAAAAATTAAAATAATAAAAATAAATAATTTTTTATAATTTAATAAAATATAAATTATTATTGAATGATAATTAAATTATATACAAATTATAATTTAAACAGTTTTTGTATTATGTATATAAATTTGTTAACACTTAACACATAAGATTTCTTTTGGAATAAAGTAAACCAATTTATTTCCACAGAAAAATAATTTTGGAATTATATATCCTGAAATCTAATTTTTTGTAAGAGTACAAAGAAACTAACTCAGTATTTAGAAATGACATTACATTTTTGTACTTTCATATTAATTTTTATAAAAATATGTACTCTTGAAAACTCAACAAAAATGGATTGTTCAATTGTGCGGTACATGCATGCAAGAAGCAATGATGCTCTCCATCACTAAACAAAAAGATTGTGAAGATGAAGCATTGGAAGTTCGTCACCATGAACCTTATGAATTTGACAAAGTTCGTCAAGGACATGACAAATTTGTTCCATAAAAAAGATGGATCAAAATTATTTTTGTAAAAATAATTTTTTTATTTTATTTAAAAAAATTCTTAAGGCTGCGTTTATTTTCGAGAACAGAACAGGAAGAGAACAGGATAGGATAAGACACTGATGGACAGAGACACAAAATTTTGTGTTCTTGTATTCATTTTGGTGATAAATTAAAACAAATTATGAAAATCCAATTTATTCTCATTTTTTCATTGAAAAAATTTGAGATGAAAAATATAATAATAAAAAATATAATTATGAAAATTTACAAAAATAATGAAAGAAAAAATAAAAAATAAGTTGTATCCCTTGTTAGTGTCTTCGTGTCCTTCCTGATGGACACAAAATACACTAATTCAGTGTATTTATACATATTGTTTCTGTCCATGTCTCTTCTATCAAACACAATTTTATATCTCAATGTCCCTATCTCAGTGTTTCTATAAACAAACGGAGCCTAACACACATCATCATGATAACAATATTAATTCAGTGGGAAAGCAGCCCATTGTCGGTCTTTAGTTGGGACACTTGCTGCGGTGTTTTCAATGTCTCTTAAAACTTAAAAGCCCACGTGCTTTTTCAATTTTCATGTTGACAAGGAGTCTCACCTTGTGAAATGAAGTTACCTTAGTAGTGTTTGATCCAATAATATCAAAGGAAGTTATTGCAGATTTATTATTGGATCAAACACTACACATGACATACCTCTCTCACATGCAATGCCTTGCGAACACTCTGGGAGTTGGCCCATTGGGTGGTAAGGAAAGAACAATAAGCCTACGAAAGAAAACACAGAAAAATCAGATTGAAATCAAAATGGACTCAAAACGTGTGTGGATGAATTTTTTTATATGGATTTGGCCTGTTAGGTTGATGGATATCATAGACAATCAAAAAAATAAATATGTTAAGGACTAATCCGTCGCGGATCTGAGCTCCATTTAAGGGTCTGCCGCTGGCCAATAGGTTGCTGCATGCACAAGGCGGGGTTCGAACTCCCGACACTTGCTTAAGCGGAGAGTTTATATTTATTGTATAGTGTCAAGACCAAACTCATTGGTCACATGTGCGCCACATGCACATGGAGTATCTTCCTAGGGTGTTCACCCACACTGCTTGGGCCCAGTGGACATTCTGCTTGAAACAGTTTAACTTTCAGCGAATTTGACCGCTAGTGATAAGTTTTTATGCTGGTTCGGTCCATATAAAGAACTAAACTGTTGAAAGAAATTTGAGATGAGTACTCAGAAGGATTGCTTTACGCTTTCTTAGTTCCTTAAAATTTTATTTTTTTTCTATTTTATTGTATGTGATTCTGACAAAAAAAATTGATTGTATGTAGTTAATTAAATCATAAACCCTGAAACCCAAGCTTCTCCACTACCGCTGCTAAGGATGGTCGGTTTCTGTGGCGCTCAAGCATCACCGTCATCGGTTGGTCATCGGATCCTCTTCGTCGTTCGACAAACGCACCTTTTCAACATCTCCCTCAACCCTCACTTCGTCAGCAAAGTAAAATCTCGTTTGCTGCAGTTTACGCTCGTCTACGCTCGTGTCGCATCCTTCCATCGTCGCACAACTCGTTTGGTGTCGTTCCTCCGTCGAAGGCTCCTCTACTCCAGTTTCGGCGCATTAAACCCTCCTTTGCTCCAGTTCCACCATGCTCGTCTCTCCTCTACTCCAGGCCAACTCTTCTGTCATTCTATCTCGTTCAGCACTCCGTCGTGCTCCGTCAACTTTGTGCCCTGAAAGATACTTTTACTTTTTAATGTGATTATTATTTTAATTGGTTTATGATTCTTATGTTGTTATTACTGTGACTTTTCTTCTTGAATTATTTTTGTTATTACTGTGGATTATGATTGTTGATCATGTTCTTGGTGATTCTTTTATGTTGTTGTTCTGGTGTCCTTATTTTTTCTTCCAATCATCACTATTTTAGATATCTTTATTTTTGGGATTTGGTTTTATTTCTTGGTCGAATTGGTGATCTAAATCTTTTATTTGGAAGTTGGTTTTTGGTGCTTTCCTAGTCAAGTTGATGGTAGTTACCACTATGTGTATAGAAACTTAGCCTTTGATTGTTTGAGCATACACATATCAAATTATTATTTTCAGCAATGGTGATTTTGAGATATTTCTCACTTTGTTATTGTGTTTTAATTGTTCCGATTAGTGTTGTGGTGTTGTTATTGTGTGTTAATTGTTATTGTTGTTGTGATTTTTAATTCATGTTAGGTTGTTTTTATTATAATTTGCTATAACTTGTTCATTATTTCTGTCTTATAATTTGCTATAATTTGTTAATTTTTTAACCTGTTGTGTTATAAATATATAATTGTTCTTGTCTGTTCAATTTATGACTCTCCTGTGTAATTTGTCTGATTGATAATATATATATATATATATATATATATATATTTGGTTATAAATAATATCAATCAAGAAGCACTTATTGTAACTTTGTTATCTCATTCTTGAAGTTGCCGGTTGATGAATTCATAATATTTTAGTTGATGAAATTCTATTTAATTTCAAGGTTCACGATAAATTATAAATATGTTTGATTACATTTATTTAAACTGTAATTTTAAGGTTTACTTTTAATTATAAATATGTTTTATTATATTTATTTAAATTTATTTATTAATTTATTATAAAATAGTTTTGTTTGGTTCAGAACCTAGGATATTGTTGTTTTAAATAATAAGTGTGTTGTTGGGGCTGGGCTGTGAAAGTAATTCTAAAGATCTATTTTGTGCTTAAACTTTATTCCAATAATATATAGATCAGATCTAATTAGTAAAAACTTTATTCTTCGATTGTACGAAGACTCTATGCGTATCCACACCGAGACCAACTTTTGCTGTCAACTCCTTGACCAATGGACATCTAATCTAGATTGAGAAACCTCTTGCAACTCTTTGCACGCCATAAAATTCTTCTCCAAGAATCAGGCTCACATACATTTATGTGTGTAGAGGTAAAGGAATAAAACCCTTGTGTTTTATTCTCGTCACTTTTCTGTACTCTTGACGTACATATATATAGTATGAGATTTTTTATTGATTTTAAATTTGAATCTCAATTCAAATTTAAATCATATCTTGAAATTCTAAATCTGAATTCTTCAAATTTATGAATCATATCATAACTCAATTTGAAAACAGAATCAGTTATGATCTCATCCAAATTTAGAATTCAAGTTTAGAAATAGAATTATTATATTATTATTATATTTTTGGTGCTAGCAAAGAATATAATAATATTTATTTGAATTAATATAATTATTTACTTGATCAAATCAAAATAATAATTAAATAATTCTACAGCAAAGATTAAAACACTCGTTAGTGTGTGACCCCATAGGTTCAATATTAAGCGGGTAGTAAATTAGTCATACTAAATTTACTAATCAAGGTTGGCATCTAACAACACTCCTCAACAACCCGATAGTTTGAAGTAATCTATTTTTACTAAGAACCTCAGAAGAACAAAGTATAATTCCTTCCATCTTTTCAGCTCTTAATTAACCTTTAGAGTATGGTTTAATTGTCAAACTCTAACTTGTTATCATTATTATAATGAACTGTGAATGACCTAAGAAACTGATTTCTTCATTCATTCAATCCCCTTGGCCAAGGTTTTATTCATTTCAATCATTATAATAATCGAGCTCAAACTCTTTACCGAGAGTTGACAGATTCCTTATTGACTAATCATTAATTCTACAAGTATTTAAATCATACCCAATATCCATTCAACTAGCACCATTAGGTGTCCGGAATCAAAGTATAATAAATACATTGTTAATTACTATGACAGTCGCAGGTCAAAGGAAACTCTATTACTATATTCATCTTGAGAATATCCTATTGACAAATATGCAGTAATTATAACCATTAGAAATTCTCAGAGTGAGTCAGTTCAATGGTCATATCTCTATATGCACCATCTATATATATAATTTAATAAATGAGATCTATTAATCTTCATCCAATGAAGACCATTATATATATATATATATATATATATATATATTGATCTTTCCGGATTATTAATGTCCTTTTTAATAATCCTATGACCAAGAATAATTTAGATTGAATTATAAAAGGTTTATCTCTCAATATTATTATCACTATCACAATGATAAATCTCTAAATTTAATCAAGGATCTTATTGTATTAACATTTTAATATAATTACAATAACAAATTATTCGACACATGATTGATTGGATTGTGGTCATACTCCTTATTCCCAACAATCTCCCACTTGCACGAGAGTCAATCATGATAGATTGGATTTTGGGCATACTATTATCTCAATAATCTCTCACCTGCACTAGAGCCAATCAATCATGTGTATAATTTTTAATGCACATTTGTGTCTATCAAAACTCTTTTGATTAAACACCTTAGTTTTTGAGCATGTTTACTTGACCTTTTGTAAAATACACCTAGTGCATAATAAATATCACGTTTTCTCAAAACATGAAATCTCCCACTATAATAGTGCATAATTTTATTTTAAGGACAATCTTATTGAACATGATTATAAAAAAATCTAAGTAACCATTAGATTTATCTTTATAGAATTGTATCATTATACAAATAGGTTACTTTTCAAAAATTAGTTTGACGATCAGATCAAACCTTTTATACTTTCAAGAGAAAGTATATTATCTATTTGTTCACCTTATCTTTTTTGGGAGGGAATTCCTTTTTCTTACAAAAAAGAGTTCAACCTCTTATCTGAGACACTTTGTCTTAAAAAAGGTGATAGAAATAATACTCATTATTTCTTTAAGGTAACCAATAAATCTCATTTATCAGACCTAATATCAATTCTATTGTTGTGTAATCTCTTAACATATATAAGACATCTCCAAACTCTAATGTTCTTGAGTTTTGGCTTATGCCCTTTTCCACATCTCATATGGGTTTAAAATTGACTTAGTAAAAACTTTGTTAATTTAGCTACGTGTCTAAACCATAATTCAAATATTTAACGAAAGATTAGCAGCTGAATCAAATTCCTTGTTTCTTAAACATAATGAAGTACAGAGAGTACTAGTATTCATGCATTGAGAGAATCTCATTCTCTATTTAATAGAATACCAATTAGATATTAGAGATTTTACTTTAAATTCTTATAATAAAAATACTCAATACTTTTATTATTGGTCAAACCAACCCTTAAGAGCAATTTTGATTCGCATCCTCAATACTCATTGAGTTTTTCCAAAAAGGCCACAAACCTTAATCATATTAAAGCCAATTATAAATTGTTTGCAACAAAATAAATCTCCAAAAATGCTTGTAAGAATAATTCTCGCTAAAGCCATTTGCCTAATGGCATTCCAACTTCTAAATTGTTTAATTCAAAATATATTGCCTAATACTCCCATTAGTTTAAATAAAATCTTTGATAGTTATACTATCTTATTTTGGACACCATATATCTTCTCAAGATGTTCAGTAATAAATAGTGGGTATATACTTTTGAAATTAGAACTCATGGTTGTCAAAACAACCCATATTGTAGTAAAATAATATTTCAAATACTTCACAAGTACTGACTATTCCATCACCAATTTTAATTGACAAAATTATTTCAATAGGATTATCGTGTCTATGATAACCTTTTCATACATAAGAACAATTCTCAATGTATATCTAATTTATTACTTTTAAAGTATGATATACAAAAGATAGACATATTTAAAAATTTAAAATATGAAAGTAAATAAAAAAATCTATATTTTTGAAAAAAAAAATATTTAGAATCGCGAATGAGTACCTTGGTTATTAAGTTGTTACTCATACCTATTCCAAATAAACATGATTAAATTATATTCCATATAATTATAATCCCAAATAATTATCTGGTTGTCAGACAATTATTTAACTGAATTATATTTTATACCCCTAAGTTGTCAGGTTACTCCTTGTAAACAAGAGATAAATTCATTTTTGGCAGACTCTTAACTTTTAGGATTTATCTCAATTGTTAGAGAATTTCTACCAGTATTTATGGATTAAATTTTATACTCCCAGATTGTTTAGGTAAAAATATAAAATTAAATTCCTAATACATCAAATGTATATACTGGTTATTATTTTGAAAATAAAACTCTTGGTTGTCAGGCCGTTCCTTATAATCAAGAATATTAGAAAAAATTAATTTCTAAAATTATAGTGTTCAAAACACATTAATCAAATCAAAATTTGATTTTTAATAGACTAACGTTTAGCTTTATAGAACTGTCATATCAAATTTGACATTCTCAATATATACACTTATATATAAAAATAAATATTTTTATTCCTTTAAAGTGACGTTTCTAAGTCATGATAAAAAATCAAATAAAATTTGATTAAAATCATAACCATAAAAAATAATAATTTAATCACAATTAAATAAATAACATTGAAATAAACTAACTATTAATTTATTAAAAAACCATCGCAATGGAAATAAATGCACCACTTGCTTAAAAAAATTTGAATTAATCCTATTAATTTACAAATTTTAAAAAAATAGGAATAAAATTTAAACACAAAAAGTCAAAGCTCTGATACCACTAAAGGATTACTATGTGTTCATAACACGCAGCGGAAGAAATGAAAGTAATCATAAAGATCTATTTTGTGCTTAAACTTTATTCCAATAATATATAGATCAGATCTAAATACCTTTAGACGCTTTAGTAAAAACTTTATTCATCGATTGTACAAAGACTCTATGCGTATCCACACCGAGACCAACCTTTGCTGTCAACTCCTTGACTAATGGACATCTGATCTAAATTGAGAAACCTCTTGCAACTCTTTGCACGCCATAAAATTCTTCTCCAAGAATCAGGCTCACATACATTTATGTGTGTAGCGGTAAAGGAATAAAACCCTTGTGTTTTATTCTCGTCACTTTTCTGTACTCTTGACGTACATATATATAATATGAGATTTGTTGTTGATTTTAAATTTGAATCTCAATTCAAATTTAAATCATATCTTAAAATTCTAAATCTGAATCCTTCAAATTTATGAATCATATCATAACTCAATTTGAAAACAGAATCAGTTAGGATCTCATCCAAATTTAGAATTCAAGTTTAGAAATAGAATTACTAATTATTCTCAAATCTTATTTAATATTCTCAATTATTATATTATTACTATATTCTTGGTGCTAGCAAAGAATATAATAGTATTCTATTTGAATTAATATAATTATTTATTTGATCAAATCAAAATAATAATTAAATAATTCTACAGCGAAGATTAAAACACTCGTTAGTGTGTCCCATAGGTTCAATACTAAGTGGGTAGTAAATTAGTCATACTAAATTTGCTAATCAAGGTTGGCGTCTAGAAACACTCCTCAAGAACCCGACAATTTGAAGTAATCTATTTTTACGAACCTCAGAAGAACAAAGAATAATTCCTTCCATCTTTCCAGCTCTTAGTTAACCTTTAAAGTATGGTTTAATTGTCAAACTCTAACTTGTTACCATTATTATAATGAACTGTGAATGACCTAAGAAACTCATTTCTTCATTCATTCAATCTCCTTGGCCAAGGTTTTATTCATCTCAATCATTATAATCATAGAGCTCAAACTCTTTATCGAGAGTTGACGAATTTCTTATTGAGTAATCATTAATTCTACAAGTATTTAAATCATACCCAATATCCATTTAACTAGCACCCTAGGGTATTAGGTATCCGGAATCAAAGTATAATAAATACATTGTTAATTACTATGACAGTCGCATGTCAAAGGAAACTCTATTACTATATTCATCTTGAGAATATCCTATTGACAAATATGCGGTAATTATAACCATTAGTTGATCTTTTCGGATTATTAATGTCCTTTTTAATAATTCTATGACCAAGAACAATTTAGATTAAATTATAAAAGATTTATCTTTCAATATTATGATCACTATCACAATGATAAATCTCTAAATTTAATAAAGGATCTTATTGTATTAACATTTTAATATAATAACAATAACAAATTATTTGACACATGATTGATTAGATTGTGGTCATACTCCTTATTCCCGACCGTTTTTATATAATTTGCTATAACTTGTTCATTATTTCTGTCTTATATTTTGCTATAATTTGTTAATTTTTTAACTTGTAGTGTTATAAATATATAATTGTTCTTGTCTTTGTTCAGTTTATGACTCTCCTGTGTAATTTGTCTGATTGATTTTTAAAGTTTAAGTTTAATTATAAATTTGTTTTATTATATTTATTTAAATTTATTTATTAATTTATTATAAAATAGTTTTGTTTGGTTCAAAATCTAGGATATTGTTGTTTTAAATAATAAGTGTGTTGTTGGGGCTGGGCCGTGAAATCCAATCCAAAGAAAAGATACATTGCAGGAGAAAAGATACACTATAGCAGTTCAAGCATGGAAGACGCGATGCAACGATATCTTTTCTTCGCCGTGACGAAGGGCACTCGCATCGGTATTTTCACGAGCTGGGAAGACGTTAGGGAGTAAGTTTGTGATTTCAAATTTTTCAGAAGTTCATGGCTTTAACAACTACCAACAAGTTGTGTTGGCCTTCAATGCAATATTGTGGTGCATTACGGTTGAAAAATGTGCAACTCTGGAAATGATGGACGGTTCCGTCGATACCGTGTGTGGTCAGAAAGGAGGCCAGAGTGTGAAAGTTTCTGTGGCTGTCCAAGTGTTTCTTGTAAGTGTGTTAGTTTTAGGTGATACTTTTATTTTAATTTATTGGAAGTTCGGTGTGAAAATGTTCCTATTGTTAAAACAGGGCTACCAGTCTTTTCCCAAGATGAGCTGAATGGTGAATTTGC
This sequence comes from Arachis ipaensis, assembly GCF_000816755.2. Taxonomy (NCBI): domain Eukaryota; kingdom Viridiplantae; phylum Streptophyta; class Magnoliopsida; order Fabales; family Fabaceae; genus Arachis; species Arachis ipaensis. Next base: position 106,797,489 of record NC_029788.2, read on the forward strand.
TATAGTGAATGGCATGGAGGAGTAGTTGGTGAAGCTTTGCTATGATTCTGAAATCCTTGCCCCTTGTTTCTTCAAGCAGGAGAGATATCTGAGAGACTAAGGCCCGTTCTAAAGTTTTACCGTGGTGGTTCCTGGTGAACCATACGAGGTTGAATTAAATGTGAAGGGGCAATTTTCTATGGTGAAAAAGGCTGCCCGCGAAGATGCAGCGGTGGAGATGTTTGGTCAAGTACTTAATATCGCCGGTAAGGAGATTAAAGACTACAATTACTCAAAAGTTAAGCTTCTTCGTGATAGTAACAATACACTTCGGGATAAAATTGGTCAATTGGAAGATGATTACGAGAAGCTTATGGCTAGTTATGATGCTGTAGTGAATGCTTGCATTAAAGGTCAATCTCTGTCATTTATGTTTGGTTGAATAAATTATGGTGTAGTAAGTAGGACGAGTGTGGCTTAGTAAATTTAGTTGCATTATGTATAGGATTGTAGACTACCTAATTTTGTTGTAAGTTTGTGTTGGTGTTAAATTAATTAATGAAATTAGAGTTATGTTGTAGTAGTATTTGTGCTAATATTCTACTATGAAACTGGTGATATTGAGTACATTTTTTGTGCAGTGTTGAGTACTTTAAGATTTGTCTTATGCTTTTCACAAAATGTTGGGGTTAAGTTATGCTGCATTGAAAAGGGTGTTTTAGGGTATGAATGAATCAGACTTCAGAAGCATGTTTATATTTGCAGTAGGAGGCAACCTCATTGAATGTATTTGTCATTTTCTGTGAAATATAAAGGGAGCCTGTTTTATGTCATTGTCTCAGAGATTTTATTGTAACTTGAATTATGTTACAGTGCTTTTGTGATTGCGTTGATACAAGCAAATTTGGCATAACATATGATGTTATTTTTAGGTCGATAACTCTATATGAGACTTGAAATTAAGAGTCAAATAAGAATGATTTCCAACCAATATCTTTTCATTAATGTTTATGCAGGCTTAAATACTAATAAAGGCTAATATGCAGTAGTGTTTTAGGATGTAGACTTAAACCTCACAATTAACATTAACGAGTTGAAACTAATAAAATTCTAAATGGATTTTCAACTTGTAGATTTACCTATTAAGGATGGCCAGGTAAAGCACCAACAAAGTAATGGCTAATAAAAAAATGGCAGCTGGAATAATAGATATACATGGAGGCTTAGTTCCCCATAATAGTAGAGGAGCTTTAGGCAGAAAATCCTATTGTGTTGGTAGTGGTGGATCGAGTCTAGGGTTGTGGCCATCAGCAATTGGTGCATGAGGAATCTTGAGCTGAGTGTGGTCTTGAGTAGCACCTTCTATTACACTGCCTTGGAGGTAATCTTCAACATCCCATTCAGTTTGATCTCCCATGGTTTGGCCGATGTATTTAGCCCAAGCTATTCTTGCATCATCAATGTTTTTGAAGGATTGGTATGAGTTACCACTGAACCTATCAACTTGTGCTTGGCATGCTGGCCAAGTTGTATAAATTCCTGGATTTTTCTCACGAAAAACTACATAGACTTTCTTGTTTTGTCTCACCATGATGGGTGAAAATTTGATGCAAATTGTTTGTGGAATTGTTTTTCTTGGGGGACTTTCCATTCTTATAAAGGATAATCGAGGGTATAGTTAGGTGGAATAATTAATGAGACAATTTAATTCTTTCATGGCTTCACAAATATTTAATAAATTCGTTAAATAAGGCACCTCACAAAGTTGCTAGGAACTAAGAAAAAGTTTGTCTGATACAGTCCATGGTCAATGGTTACTCAGGAAGGTTTGCTCCGGTTTTTGTTTGTCTACATATGGAGACAAAAGATCTTAACAACGAAGTATACTTTGGCAGGTAAAGATTCATGTCATGGGGGTTCGGCTATATTTTTATGTTGGTTGCCAAAGACCTAACACAACCCTCCTCCTTTATCCGGGCTTGGGACCGGCTATGTACCGCAAGTGTAACATAGTTGTTATATATACTATAACATAAACCTCTAGCATTGCAACCTTCATTAATTCATAATATTGTGATAGTTGCACATGCAAACGTTAAAGAGGTCCATGGCCGCTCCTAATAGGTGTCTTTTTTGTACATGAATAATAAGTTGAGTAGTGTTGCTACATGTAGATAAACTAGGGTGACATTGTTCTTGTATGATGTTCTGGTTGTCTCCTTTGTAGGTCTTCTGAGTATTCACTTCACAGAATGGTTTCTTCCAAGAATGACGGAGATGGCAGCGGCATTTTGTTGTCGTCACAACTACATGAGGACATGTCCAAATACATTCTTGACATTCCTCTCCCGAATGTTCGAAAAATCTAACACAATGGGGTGTTAATGCTAGTGACATCGCTAACTTGACTACCCCGACTCCAACGAGGATGAACGAGGCGGACAATTAACAGCTCCGATGAGAAAGAATAGGAGGCTATTTCATACACCTAGGGGAACTGCATCAGCCCCTGCCAAGCGTTTCAGATGAGCTTTTTGTTCTAAAGTGACTCGACTAAGTTTTGTTCATGTCATTGCTGTTGCTGCCTTTACGTTGAAGTTTCTCATTTGTTGATTGTGGGACCTTGTGGCAGAAGAATACGAAGACAAACTTCAAGCCTCATCACGATATGGGCCTTAATCGGGATAATACTGTGCTATTCAAATTTTTGTTTTCTGATGGGCACCCTTTAGAGTAAGTTATGTGTAGCTAACTAAGTTGAATTTTATTATATGATCTGTTAACACCTTTATTGCATTAAAAGAGGCCACCACTAATCAGAGTAGCATTTCATGCAGTCAGACCCTAGTTAGGATATGCGAGTATCGCTTAACTAGGCGTTAGATTCAATCTCTCGTGTCCGGCCGTGAGATTGATGGCAGGGTTGTTGAAATGGTTGCGATGCGGAATGCATGCTCGATAAACACCTGAGACATGCACACTACTAGATTCTTCCTCCCAAATTTGCTATGAGTGATGTTGGAGGAGATGTGTTGAACCACAATGCTAATTTGACTATTATCCGTGGAGTGTCTGATAATGTGTTGTGTTTTTAATAAGGATGACGTGATCCAAGGTGTATCAAGGGAGGAGCTCGTTGAAACCTATGTCCTATTTTGGGTCAAACCAAGAAGATATCTTGATCACGTGAGTAATAACTAATTTTCAAACTAGGATGCTCTGAATTGAAGTCTCATATTTATCATGGACTCGATATATTGTATCATGTCAAGTGAATAATAGTAAGTAGTCTTTAGCAGAGACTGAAATAATTATTTTGAAACTAGCATTGCCAACCTTTAAAAATAAGTTGGTGGATATTTGTTTAAAGTTAGATTTAAAATTATATTTAAGAAAAGTGAAACTTTTTTTTATGATTCAAAAGACTGCAATAAAATTTCTTGTCGTATTCCTTGTGAATAATAAAAGCCGTAATTATTTATTGAATACTTTTTTATCTGTATTCCTTGAGAATAATAAAAACCGTATTCATTGTCTTATTTGATCCTAAAATTAAAAATAATTTTATTTATCAATTATAATTTAATAAAAATATTATTATTCGACTTCTATGTCAATATTTTCAATCACCCCAAAAATATTTTTTAAACTTCTATCACTCTAGAGTCCTTTGAACAAATAATTAATATCTTAAAATTTGCAGTTGCACACTAGGAATAATGGTTTTAACGTGTCATTGTATTAGATATTCATTCCTGTAGAAGACATCTTCATGCACTGGTAGTGTATGGTCGTTGACTTCCCTAACCAATGTGCTTATTTACTGGACTCGTGGCCAGAGCTGAACATGGTCACTAGAAGGGAGAAACTTATCCGGAAAATGGTAAGGGATAAATAGTTTGTTTGTATTTCTTCTAGATAGAACGTAGAGTTTGTGGTTAAGACTAGTCATTGGTTTTTGATTTCCAGCTTGGGAGGCTTCATGAAGTGATGACTTCTCCAGGTTACGGACCTGCTGCAGTTTACACTCCTAGCAAACTTCCTGACTAGCCAATCTGTAGAGGCCAAGGAATCCCCAACTGTAATACAAGGTCTTTTCTCATGGTCATTAGAATTTCATTAGTTCCCATTAACGGAATATATTGTCATATGATGATAGGTCTGTTGTCTGTTACAGTAATAATTCTGCTTTTTGGGTGATATCATGGCTACACCCTGAGGAAAATTTCAACCCATTGCAAATAAGTGGAGTGGTAGCATCCCTTGTCACGACCATCAAAACATATGTGTCTT
>NC_029788.2:106804006-106810060 GCF_000816755.2 Arachis ipaensis
TATGTGGTGGCATGGAAAAGAGTGACTAAGAGTGGATAGAGGTTGATTTACTAATACCTGTTGGACACTTGGCATTTGACAAGAGAATTATGAAGGAAGAATAGTCAATTAGCGTAGAAATCGAGTAAGGTATGAAAATTTATTGAAGTGTTACTGTGAGGATATAAATGGAATTTAGACATCAAAAATTTTTTTTTGTCGTGACTCATGGCCAAACAAACATACCTGGGTCGAGTAGAAGCTGCCCAGGCTATATATTCAATACGCCTATAATTAGGCTTGTGTTATGGGACCTGGACTTAGGTAAAAAAAGGGATAAAATAATATTAATAGGCCTAAAAAAATCGTAAAGTCCATGAATTTAGATGGTGATTTATTTTTTTTTTTTTTTTGTTATCCCAAATACTAAATAAGTAACATTAATAAGTAAAAATTAGGTAACAAGTTTACAATTCTTGAGTGGGACGAAGGCTGGGTCGAGTAGAAGCTGCCCAGGCTATATATTCAATACGCCTATAATTAGGCTTGTGTTATGGGACCTGGACTTAGGTAAAAAAAGGGATAAAATAATATTAATAGGCCTAAAAAAATCGTAAAGTCCATGAATTTAGATGGTGATTTATTTTTTTTTTTTTTTTTGTTATCCCAAATACTAAATAAGTAACATTAATAAGTAAAAATTAGGTAACAAGTTTACAATTCTTGAGTGGGACGAAGGAAAAAAAAACTAGAAGAACAAATTTATTCGAATAAATAGTAAAATTAAAAAAATTGTTAAATAGATGTTTGAGATGAAATTTTGTTAAAATGTAGTTTATATTGAGGCATAAACTTTGAATAACTTTTTATTAATTATATATTAATATTGAAGTTTAGGTTTTAGGTTTTACTTATAATTTTTTACTGTCATATAAAAATTTAAAATTTATAATTTAAAATTTAGTTCGAGCAGTAATTATTTGGGTTTAGTTCCAATTTTGATTAAAATTATTCTTTTGATAGTGTCAATTGAAAGTTTTTTTTTCTAATGTACTAAAATTGAATTGTTGAAAATTAAATAATATAACATGAATTGACAATAAAATTATCTTCGATTTATTTGCTTAAAACAACTTTTTTTTCTAAAAAATATTTTTTTTGCCTAACATTTTTTATTATCAAATGACATGAATTTAATTTAAATAATTCGCATTAGTTTGTAGCCCCTTGATAAGTTGGAGAAATAAAATCATCAAACCGTAGGTAATTAGAATGATATCCAAATTTTTTAATGCAAGAATTAAAATTGTAAAGTATAATTATTTATTGTTTTATCTTTTTTTATTTTAAAAATAAAAAAAAACCAAAAATAGGATAATAAATAATCTTGTTTATTTTAAAAATTGTAAAGTATAATTTTGTTTCCTCTTTTTGTTTTTATAATTTTTAGAATAAACAAAAAAAAAATATGCAAGTAAAACTTAAAATCTAAACCCCAATATTGATATATAATGGATAAAAAATTATTCAAAGTTTATATCTCAATATAAACCACTTCATTTTAAAAAAATTTCATCTCAAACATCTATTTAACAATTTTTTTTTACAGTTTACTCAAATAATTTTGTTTTTCAATTTTCTTTTCTTCTTCCCACTCATAAACGGTAAATTTGCTTTCTTTTTTTGGACTACCAAATTTTTTGGCCTATTGATATTGCCTTATTTAGTTTTTTTTTCCAAGTCCAAGGCTCATAACATAGGCCTAACTTTTTAGTGTCTAAATTTTATTTATACCCTCACAGTAACACTCTTGTGAATTACCGTATCCTTTCTTCATATTCTCTTATCAAATGCCAAGTGTCCAATAAGTATTGGTCAGTCAACTTCTGGCCACTCTTAGCCACCATTCTCCATGCCACCATAGACGTCACCTATATATATATGCAACGTAGCAGGAAATCTGCTTAAGCTGTGCTTGTTTTGTTGATGTCTCTAGCTTGATGATTATATTTTGCGTGGGAATACTGCTGTTTCACTTGCTGCAGGAGCATTCAATGCAGTTGAAAATTTGGTGAGGATTTGGGCCGCAAATTGATATGGAGGTGTATATGCATGAGTATACAACGGTACCCGTTACGAAGTCATTGCCAGTCGTGGTTTCAAATGGACTATTTATAATTCGCTCCATGAGATGTTAAATAAGCTCTTTTGGGTATGAAAAATGACCCAAAGTTAGCAGCAGTTATTGTATTTAGAAATTATTAACTACTTTGTAGTATTTAGTGTGGTTTGTAACCGTAATATTTTATGTAATGATGGTAGCTGTATTTGTTATTAAATTTATCCGGGAACTGAGTTATAATTACTAATTACCTTATAGTATTTTGTGTGGTTAATATTTTAGTAATTTTTTATATGATATGTTTTTAGTACTCTTATATGGTATGTTTTTTATACTCTTAGTATTGGTTTTTAATATACTATATTTTTTTGCTATTTTTATTACTTATGATAAATTTTTTGTTTATTTAGTTCCACCTAATTGGATCAATAAATCATATAACAAAAAGATAGCAATAATAACCATAGCATAAAATTTAGTACTCTTTTTTATTGAATTTAGTCTTTATAATGGAATCAATAATTTATATTACAAAATAATAATACTAATAATAGAATACATAATAATTTACTAACACACTAAAAAAAATATACAAATCAAACAATAAAATAATGAAAAGTTCCATAAATAATTAAAAAGAATTATTTGAACAATAAATGCTAAAAGTTTAAAAAAAATAATGTGCATTAGAAACTATTCAAGAAAAAGTTTCGTAAATAATTAATCAACAATATGGTATACGTCTGAAAACTCTTGTTGGCAGTGTCATAAGCAACCTGTGCCTAAAGAGACAAAAATGTGACTGCATCTTAGATTTGTGGCAGTGCTTTTGTTTCTTTTGCCGGTATATAGTTTTGATGGATTAACTCGCATCAGCTAATGCTTTTCTTTCTTAAATTATAGAAAGATTAAGCAACTCAACACTAATTACCATTCGTAAGCAATCCGTATAAGTTCCCATCAAAATAAATCTCAAAATGATTTGGTTTACCCCTCCTCGATAGATGATATTAATCTCTGATCGGCTACTTTGACTGGATGGATTTTGACAATTGCAAATTACTGCTGTAAACTCCGTTAAATTAGTAAATAATTAGTCAATAAATTAAATTTTAATAAAGAAAATTAGAAATGTGAATATTATATTTAATTAAGATAGAGCTCATCAAAACGATAATTTCGACACTAATTTCAAAGAATTCGGCCCAGCACTTAAATGAGCCAAAGCACATCTTTCTCCCCAATTCAGCAAGAAGCACGTTGAAACACATACAGGGGGAGAAGAAGAACGTATCCAATCCCTAACCCTTGTTCCAACTTCCAACCACCATATCTCCTCCATCCGAGCTCCGATCGTCGCACTGTTTGTGGCCACGCGACCACCGCGTTGAGTTCTACGATTCTACTGGAACAATTTCATAGTAAGCCACAATTTCATCTCAGTTTCTCTACCCCTTAATTTTCGAATTTGGTGAGAATTCACATTGAGATTTTGTTGATTTTGGTTCTCTAGGTTCGAATTAGCTTGCGAAATTCGTTGAACTTGGCTCTCTTGATTCGTGGGTATGGTAAAGATTATTAACTCTAGTTAATTTATTGAATTAGTGTATGAATACTGAATTTTATATATGGATATGTAAATTTGGATATATGTGTTATGAATATGTATTAGGCTGTGTATAAATAATTGGAGTTTGAAATTGTGGAAGTTGGTATTTGGTGGAGGTTGAGTACTAGTGTTTTGGTAAGCTTTTGGACCTTGGGCTGTGTTGGTTTTGGTGAGTTTGCCTTGGACAATACGTGGAAATCAGTCAAGGTATGGTTTAGGTTTCACCTATTTAATATATAATATTCTGTGAAAACTTAGTCTAGAGAACCATATGATAGGTTGGAATGACTATGAATGTTGGATGCTTGCATTAATAACATTAATTGGTGATATAAGTTATGTATGTGTTGGTAAATTCATGATATTGGTTGTATATGTATGTATGGCAAGATGTTGGTGATTTTTGTTGATGGAAGTATGAAATTTAGGGTGTGGATTGGTAAAAAATTGGAGTTTGATGGATTGTGATGTGATAAGTGGATAGTAGAGTTGTATGGAAATGTTATGGTATGTGTTTGTGCTAAATACATGAAAGGAAGTGGATATTGAATTTGTTTTAATGAAAATTGAGGTTTTTGAAGCTTTGGAAAAAAAACTTATTTTTAGCCAAACTTCGGCAAGCTATAACTTGGCTTCTAGAACCCCAAATGGTTTCACACTTATTTTAAACGAAAATTGGGTTTATGAAGTTTATGCCGTTTGAAGAACGGATAAAAAATGATTTAAAATGAGTAAGTTAAGCGCGTCGGAAGTTTGAGTTGGAAATATGTAATTCTGCAGCTTTTTAACTTCACTGAATTTTTTTTTGGAAAAACATACGCCCATGCGTACGCGTGACATAAGGTGCATATGCATGCGTACGCATGATGAGGGGATGCGCGCGCAAGCTGGTCTTCTCGTACGCCCACGCGTACGCGTGGCCCCTCTTCCAGCAAATATAGTTTTCTGAGTTTTAAACCTAATTTTAAACTTTAAACCTCTATTTTCATTCTTCCAGTCATAAATAACAATAATAAGCTTAGTAATTAGATGAAGTTAGGAAATGAGGATAACTTGGAGGTGAAGTAAAGCTAAAAAGGTGATCAATTGAATGTAGAATGTTATAAATGAGTATGTATAATACTTGGCTTAAGCAATCAAACGATCTTAGATACGAGATCCCTGGCTAAAGTACCATGGCTTGCCACCACGTGTACCAGTTCGAAACTCGATACACTGTTGACCCTACGTCGTAAGGGTGACCGGACACGTAAATTCTCGGGAATGGTACCCCATTGAGCAATTGATATTTATATATGAGAAAAAGCTATGCAGAGACTCTTGGAGATGTGTGACGAGGGACAGTCCAAGGGTTTAGCAAACTGGACTTGTCGGATTGGCTTGATAATCAACAAATGAGACTCATCGACCATAGGACAAGTATGCATCATGTGCATATTACTTGAATTACTTGTTTGTGCATTAACTGGGTGTGCCTAAATGTACTTGCTATGTTAAATGTATATTTTTTATTTGTAGTACTTGTAACTTTCTTGTGCTTGCCTTTATCTGCTTATTTGTCTGTGATATGTTGTCAGAGATGGAGGTATGGAGGAAAGGCGGTAAGACTTAGAGTTAAGATTAAGTTAAATTAGACTTAGATACTCTTAGAAAACTACCTTTTATGGTTTCTATTTAATACTTTAAGCTTTATCATTTGAATATCAGAGTTCTAAGATTGCCTCTGGCATTCCCAGGACCTTATATCTTATGTGCGTGGCACCTTTACTATGCTGAGAACCTCTGGTTCTCATCCTATACTGCATTTTTTTTCAGATACAGATCGAGAGGCACCTCGCTAGGCGTCTGGTCTTCTGAAGCGGAGTGGTTTCTGGGTTCCTTTTTGTTGTATAATTTCTGTGTGTTTAGCATTATCTTTCTCTCCGAACAACTTGTTATTTTGTCCCTCTTAGAGGTTTAAGGAGAGTTAGGATTTTTCTATGTATTTTGGATTTTTGGGATATGTATATATGTATGTAAATATTCTCCGACCAGCCTTAGCTTCGCAGGCTGAGTTAGGAGCTTGTTATTTTGTACCTTTGACCTTTTGTTTCTAATTTTTGTTTAATTACTCTTATGAAATTTAGTCTTCTTCTCATGCAAGTAATCCTTATTTCTGAGCGTTGCGCTTTTAATTTTGTGACTTTGCCTTACCTATTCTTCAAGGCTCCTAGAATACTCCATTCGTTCAATTAATATACATAGTACATTTTATTTTAGAGGTCATAATATCATGCTACCTCTATTTTACGACTTAAGCATAAAACTCTGTGTAGTAAGGTGTTACATTATGGTATTAGAGCGG
>NC_029788.2:106810832-106827819 GCF_000816755.2 Arachis ipaensis
AGCGGTTCGTTCCTGTAGAGCCCGAGTGACGGATTGATTATGCTTCTATGCATTTTCTATATATGTATCTATGTGCTATTAGGATATCTAACTGATATATGTGGCATAAATGTTCATGAGCATGCATTTGGAACTTGAAGCATTAGACTTGCGATATTGAGACTGATCAACTTAATATCACTTGTTTGGTATGTATAGAGACTAGATGTCCACTCGCAGACGCATTCGCGGGGGAGGCAGAGGTAGAATAGGCACTGTTAATCCTGGCCTGGCAGGGAATGACCCAATAGACTTTATGGTTGCCCTGGGAAATATGGCTGGGGCTATGCAGGAAATAGCCGAGGCACTAGGTAATCAAATAAACCATGGTAAACACGGGAATAATAATGATGAAGAAGGCCCTATGACACTTGCTACATTTCTGAAAGTTCACCCTCCGACCTTGAGGGAAACCTCAAATCTCATTGATGCAGACAACTGGATTCAGGCTATGGAGCGGGCACTGCAGGCTCAACAGGTCCCTGAGGAGCAATGGGTTGAGTTTGGGACTTATCAGTTAAAAGGAGAGGCTTAGTATTGGTGGCAGGAAACACGACGTATCTTGTAGCCAGATGGTGCTGTGATTCCTTCGAAGGTCTTCCAAACAGAGTTCTATAAGAAATACTTTCCTAATTCGGCTAGAAATGCCAAGGAACTTGAATTGATGCAATTAAAGCAAGGCAAAATGTCGGTTACTGAATACACCAGCAAGTTTGAGGAGTTATGTTGATTTTCTCGCATCTGTCAAGGTGCGCCTGAAGATTTTGCTGAATGGAAATGTATTACATATGAGGGAGGTCTTCGGAGCGATATTCTGAGCTTTGTTGTACCAATGGAGATCAGAGTGTTTTCTTAATTGGTGAATAACAGTAGGGTAGCTGAGGAATGTGTGAGGAAGGCGGCAGCAGAAAAGGAAAGTCTGAGGGTGCCTTTCGAAAGGACTCCAGGGAGAAATTTTGCACCAAGAGGAAGGAACTTCAAGCGTGGAGGCTTTATTCCACAACAGATTTAAGGCCAGGGGAATTTTAAAAGGCCGAATATTAATGTTAATCAAGGAAGAAGGTATAGGAAGCAGCCACAGCAGGATTTGAGTTGTCAAAGATGCGGGAAGTATCATCCAGGAGTCCCGAGCAGGTTTAGAACTGGAGTATGCTACTTCTGTGGACAGCCCAGACACTTGGCCAGTAATTGTTCAGAGAAGAAAAAGTATGAGACTGGTAGGGTACATTAGCCAGGGAGAGTATACACCACTTCTGTAGCAGGTGCTGGGGGATCTGAGACACTAAATAGATGTAACTGTGAGATAGCCGGTAAAGTTTTAAATGCCTTATTTGATTCAGGAGCGACACATTCATTTATTGCATTTGAAAAGGATAATGAATTAGGATTGAGAATGGTGGTTTTAGGTTATGATTTAAAAGTGCATAATGCTACTCATGAAGCTATGGTGACTAGGTTAGGATGTCCACAAGTTCCATTCTGAGTACAACAACGTGAATTTGTGCATGATTTAATTTGTTTGCCGATGACTGGTCTTGATCTCATCTTCGGATTGGATTGGTTATCCAAGAATCATGTTTTGCTTGATTGTTCTGAGAAATCAGTACATTTTATGCCGGAAGGGTCAGAAGCACCGGTTGTGGTGAATAGTTACTATTTAAACTCTATGATAGTGAATTGTTCTGGGACTAAATGTCATGGTATTATGTTATTAGCTGCGGGAGTATCAGGTGATGATTAGAGCTTAGAGCAGATTTCGGTTGTATGTAAATTTCCAAAAGTGTTTCCAGATGATATTAATGAATTTCCACCTAACCGGGAGGTTGAATTTGCAATTGAGTTCATGCCTGGAGCCAGTCCGATCTCGAGTACTCCTTATAAGATGTCACCTCTAGAAATGGTTGAACTGAAGGCTCAGCTAGAAGATCTGTTGAGTAAGAACTTTATTCGACCAAGTGTTTCTCCGTGGGTAGCGTCAGTGTTACTGGTAAAGAAAAAGGACGGAAGTATGCGCCTGTGCGTCAACTATCGGCAACTGAACAAGGTTACTGTGAAGAGTAAGTATCTATTACCAAGGATTGACGATCTAATGGACCAGCTACAAAGAGCCAGTGTGTTTTCTAAGATTGACTTGCGATCCGAGTACCACCAGATAAGGGTTAGAGGTGAGGATATTCCGAAAACTGCTTTTAGGATGCGTTATGGTCACTATGAGTATACAGTAATGTCCTTTGGGTTAACCAACGCTCCAGCAATATTCATGGACTACATGAACAGAATTTTCTGGCCCTATCTAGATAAGTTTGTTGTTGTCTTCATTGATGATATTCTTATTTACTCTAAGACTGAAGAAGAGCATGCTAATCACTTGCAAATTGTGCTGCAAATCTTGAAAGATAAGAAGTTATATGCCAAGCTATCTAAATGCGAGTTTTGGAAGAGTGAGGTAAAGTTTCTTGGCCACGTGGTGAGCAAGCAGTAAATAACTGTGGATTCTGCTAAGGTAGAAGCAGTAATGAATTGGGAACGACCAACTTTAGTGACGGAGGTCAGGAGTTTTCTAGGTTTGGCGGGTTATTATCGGAGATTTATTAAGGAATTTTCACAGCTCGCCTTACCTTTAACTAAGTTCACTAGGAAGGATACGCCTTTTTTTCAGACTTCGGAGTGCGAGGAGAGTTTCCAAGCATTGAAGCAGAGGTTGAATACTGCACCCATATTGGTATTGCCTGAGCCAAGTGAACCATTTTAAGTATACTGCGATGCATCACTAAAGGGTTTGGGGTGCATTCTGATGCAGCATCGAAATATCGTAGCATACGCCTCACGGCAGTTAAGGCCACATGAGATGAATGATCTGACTCACGACTTAGAACTTGCTACCATTGTATTTACTCTGAAGATTTGGAGACATTATCTGTATGGTGTTAAGTCTCAAGTTTTCTCAGATCATAAAAGCTTGAAGTATCTATTTGAGCAGAAAGAGTTGAATATGCGTCAGATGAGGTGGATGGAGCTTTTGAAAGATTATGATTTCGAATTAAACTACCATCCTGGAAAAGTGAACGTTGTAGCGGACGCCTTAAGTCGGAAGTCTCTATATGTAGCTTGGATGATGTTGCGAGAAGAAGAGTTACTAAAAGCATTTCATGGTTTGAAACTGGGAGTTAAAGAAGAATCTGAAACTCTGTGTTTGAGTTAGTTGCAAATTTCAAGTGACTTTAAGGCTGAACTCCTAAAAGCTCATCAGAATGATAAAGAGTTGTATAAGGTTTTACCGGGTATTGAGCAGGAAAAGCGGTGGAGAGTATTAGAGGATAAGGACAGCTTATGGAGGTTTAAGAGCTGGATTATTGTACCAGATGTCGGAGACTTGCAACAAAGTATCTTGAAAGAGGCTCATAAGAGCGGATTGTCAATCCATCCGGGAAGCACCAAGATGTATAAAGATTTGAAAATAATGTTCTAGTAGCCGGGAATGAAGAATGATGTGGCAATGCATGTATCTAAATTTTTAACATGTTAGAAATTTAAAATTGAGCATCAGAGACCGTCAGGAACCCTTCAGCCTTTAGAAATTCCACAGTGAAAATGGAAAAGTATTGTAATGGACTTCGTGTTAGGCTTACCTAAGACTCGAACAGGTTATGACGCCATTTGGGTTATTATGGATCAATTGACCAAGTCAGCTCACTTTCTCCTCATTCAGGTCAGTTGTTCGATGGAAGAGTTGGCTCGGATGTACATTAAAGAGATTGTCAGGTTACACGGCGTGCCATCCACTATTATATCTGATAGAGATCCTCAGCTCACATCAAGGTTTTGGGGAGCCTTTCAGGGAGCATTTGGCACTCAGTTGAGTTTGAGTACTGCATATCACCCCCAAACAGACACTCAGTTAGAAAGAACAATCCAAACCTTGGAGGATATGCTAAGAGCTTGTGTTTTGGACCAGCCGGCGAGCTAGGATCGGTATGTGCCACTAGTGGAGTTTGCTTATAATAATAGCTACTATGAAAGCATCAGAATGGCTCCATATGAGGCTCTGTATGGTAGGAAATGTCAATCCCCACTATATTGGTATGAAGCTAGAGAAAGAAGCTTATTAGGGCCTGAGATGATAGCTAAAACTACTGAGCAGATACAGAAGATTCGTAGCCGAATGCTTATAGCCCAAAGCTGTTAGAAGAGATATGCTAATCAAAGGTGAAAACCTTTGGAGTTTAAGGAAGGAGAGCATGTCTTTCTGAAGGTTACTCCAACCACTAAAGTGGGAAGAGCCATTAAGACTAAGAAACTGAATCACTGTTACATCGGGCCGTTTGAGATTCTGAAGAGAATTGGGCTGGTGGCTTATAGGATCGCCTTACCGCCGCATCTTTCAAACCTGTACGACGTGTTTCATATGTCGTAGCTTCGAAAGTATACTCCTGACGCAAGTATACAATCCCTTACCCTTGTTTCATATGTCGTAGCTTCGAACGTATACAATCCCTTACCCTTGTTCCAACTTCCAACCACCATATCTCCTCCATCCGAGTTCCGATCGTCACACCGTTTGCAACCACACGACTACCACGTCGAGCTCTACGATTCTACCGAAACAATTTTATAGGTAAGCCACAATTTCATCTCAGTTTTTCTATCGCTTAATTTTGAATTTGATGAGAATTCATATTGAGATTTTGTTGATTTTGGTTCTCTAGGTTCAAATTAGCTTGCGGAATTCGTTGAACTTGGTTCTCTTGATCCGTGGATACAGTAAGGATTATTAACTCTAGTTAATTTATTGAATTAGCGTATGAATACTTAATTTTATATATGGATATGTAAATTTGGGTGTATATGTGTTATGAATATGTATTAGGTTGTGTATAAATAATTGGAGTTTGAAATTGTGGACGTTAGTATTTGGTGGAGGTTGAGTACTAGTGTTTTGGTGATCTTTTGGACCTTGGGCTATGTTGGTTTTGGTGAGTTTGCCTTGGACAATACGCAAAAATCAGCAAGGTATGGTTTAGGTTTCACGTATTTAATATATAATGTTCTGTGAAAACTTAGGCTAGAGAACCATAGGATAGATTGGAATGACTATGAATGTTGGATGCTTGCATTAATAACATTAATTGGTGATATAAGTTATGTATGTGTTGGTAAATTAATGATATTGGTTGTATATGTATGTATGGCAAGATGTTGGTGACTTTTGTTAATGGAAGTATGAATTTAGGGTGTGGATTGGTAAAAAAATTGGAGTTTGATGGATTGTGATTTGATAAGTGGATAGTAGAGTTGTATGGAAATGGTATGTGTTTGTGCTGAATACATGAAAGGAAGTGGATATTGAATTTGGTTTTAATGAAAAATTAAGGTTTTTAAAGTTTTGTAAAAAAAGTGATTTTTAGCCGAACTTTGGCGAGCTATAACTTGGCTTCCAGAATGTCAAATGGTTTCACACTTATTTTAAACGAAAATTAGGTTTATGAAGTTTATGTTGTTCGAAGAACGGAAGAAAAATGATTTAAAACGAGTAAGTTAAGCGCGTCGGAAGTTTGAGTTGGAAATATCTAATTCTGCAGCTTTTTAACTTCACTGAATTTTTTTTTTTTGGAAAAACATACGCCCAAGCGTACACGTGATATAAGGTGCATACACACGCGTACGTATGATGAG
This sequence comes from Arachis ipaensis, assembly GCF_000816755.2. NCBI lineage: Eukaryota > Viridiplantae > Streptophyta > Magnoliopsida > Fabales > Fabaceae > Arachis > Arachis ipaensis. The sequence continues at coordinate 106,816,545 of NC_029788.2, forward strand.
GGGATGTGCACGCGAGCTGGTCTTCTCGTACGCCCACGCGTACGCGTGGCCCCTATTCCAGAAAATATAGTTTTCTGAGTTTTAAACCTAATTTCAAACTTCTAAACCTCTATTTTTATTCTTCCAATCATAAATAACATTAATAAGCTTGGTAATTAGATGAAGTTAGGAAATGAGGATAACTTGGAGGTGAAGTAAAGCTAAAAAGGTGATGAATTGAATGTAGAATGTTATAAATGAGTATGTATAATACTTGCCTTATGCAATCAAACGATCCGAGATACGAGATTCCCTGGGTAAAGTACCGTGGCTTGCCACCACGTGTACCAGGTCGAAACTCGATACTCTGTTGATCCTACGTCGTAAGGATGACCGAGCATGTATAAATTCCCGGGAATGGTACCCCCATTTAGCAAATGATATTTATATATGAGAAAAAGATATGCATGGACTCTTGGGGATACGCAACGAGGGACAGTCCAAGGGTTTAGCAAACCGGACTTGTCGGGTTAGCTTGATAACCGACATATGAGTCTCATCATCCATAGGACAGGCATGCATCATGTGCATATTACTTGAATTACTTGTTTGTGCATTAATTGGGTGTGCCTAAATGTACTTGTTATGTTAAATGTATATTTGTTACCTGCAGTACTTGTAACCTTCTTGTGCTTGCCTTTATCTGCTTATTTATCTATGATATGTTGTCGGAGATGAAGGTATAGAAGAAAGGCGGTAAGACTTAGAGGTAAGATTAAGTTAAGTTAGACTTAGATACTCTCCACCTTTTATGATTTCTCTTTAATACTTTAAGCTTTATAATCTGAATATCTGAGTTCTAGGATTGCCTCTGGCATTCCCAGGACCTTATATCTTATGTGTGTGGCACCTTTACCATGCTGAGAACCTCCGGTTCTCATCCCATACTGTATTTTTTTTTCAGATACAGGTCGAGAGGCACCTTGCTAGGCATCTGGTCTTCTGAAGCGGAGTGGTTTCTGGGTTCCTTTTTGTTATATAGTTTCTGTGTGTTTAGCCTTAACTTTCTCTCTAGACAACTTGTTATTTTGTCCCTATTAGAGGTTTAAGGAGAGTTAGGGTTTTTCTATGTATTTTGGATTTTTGGGATATGTATATATGTATGTAAATATTCTCTGGCCAGCCTTAACTTCGCAGGCTGAGTTAGGAGCTTGTTATTTTGTACTAGTGACTTTCTGTTTCTACTTTTTGTTTAATTACTCTTATGAAATTTAGTTTTCTTCTCACACAAGTAATCCTTATTTCTGAGCGTTGCGCTTTTAATTTTGCGACTTTGCCTTACCTATTCTTCAAATCTCCTAGAATACGCCATTCGTTCAATTAATATACATAGTATATTTTATTTTAGATGTCATAATATCATGCTACCTCTGTGTAGTAGGGTGTTACAACTGCAGCCAGATTACATAGTTTTGGTAACTTACTCGCTGCATCTTTATCCTGAACTGATTCCCTGCTTACCTGGGAATGGCAATACTGCTCCCCTAGCCTATACAAGGTTTAAAATAGGCATCATGAAGAAAATTTTTCTCCCTCAAATGTCAAACCACTAGAAGCCAGCAGAACATATTAAAATTAAAATATTTTTTCTTTATAAAGAGGCTGTAAAGCAAACATACTCTACCTACTTTACTTGTCTTCAATGGAGGTCCACTCAGTCATATCCAGAAATGACGATGCTTCTCTAACAAACGGAGACATTGGAATGTTTGAGATTCCCTAAGGAGCCACCCTCACACAGCCGTCGGATAGTGTAAGTACATTTTTTTCCATCCATGTCATGTCTTGGTCGTTATACAAGAAATGATGCTGAGAACTATGTCATGTTTCTTCATCAATGCAAGCTAAAACTACGTGCAACTCAGAGCTCATCACTGCCGTTAAGGACCTTGCTACCGTGGTGGATATGTTGGCTATGAAAGTTCATTTGTTTCAAACCTATCATGCCAAGATTGAGGTCGGCATAGAGCTTATGTGTATTATGTTGCTCTGTGTTGAGGAGAATACTAACAAGAATGCAAGTGCCAAGAATGTGGAGAACGTGACTATGCCAATGGCAATATCTGACAAGGAGGAGGCGTGTCCTGTTGGTGGATCCCGCGAAGGATGTAGCTCCAAAAGATCTAGGTGCTCCAAAAGTTTATCAGGCAGACCATCGCGAAGGTATGGTGACGACCTTTGATCACTAGTCATAACTGTTGTATTTGATTCATGTTTACGATCTTCTCCACATCTTTTTTTTCCCATCATGTGTGGAACAGGAGACTATCAAGTAAGAAAGCCAAACAGATTTTTTAGCAATTCACTAAAATGTCTCCATTGCATGGATTAAAAGCTTGGCAAGACATAAACTAGTAATTAATTAAACACAAACGAATGTGTTATGTATGGAAGTTGGGATTTCATTTCTCAGCAACTTAAATGTGCTCGGTTTTACTTACTTATAGTGTTATTTTAATATCTTGAAAAAATTTTAATATTTTTTTCAGGCTAAAAAATTAATTTTTTTTGTATATAAAATTATTTCTTATTTGTTATAAGGATTCCAAAGTGTTATTTAATGGCTACAGTATATTTTTGGCCCATCACATCTTTTTTTGTAATATTTTTGGATGCGATTTGGCCCATGACATGTATTAAAAAATATTTTTTTTAAATTGTGATGCTGAATGCCATGGGTCATACCAATATTAATTCTCCCTAGCCCCAAATAACCCTTAAAAAAATAGCACATATGTTCAAATGAGAAAAAAATTTACTTCGGCCATATTGTCCTACATTCTTCTTCACTTGGATACCCTTTATTGCATGCAGAGCATCAGCGACAGAGCCACATGGAAGACTATGGCTTTATCGGCCGTTAGTCACAAATTGGCAACAAATTTGACAACCACCCATGGGTTACACCTCAGCTTGAGTTCTCTTTCTCCAACCCTTAGTGGGGTTAATTTGACTGGGAACATGGGAGTCGCATAGATGCCTCCACCTCTCCTAATCGGACGACCAACGATGATGTTGAATCAGCCAATCTTTAGCCCTCCTAGATACTTGGTAAAAAACGGATCAATTAAGGGCCATGGAAAGAGCCAATTGTCAACACGCTTTGGTATCATCCAAGGGGCCGTGCTTAAAAGAAATTTTCCCGGTGACACTGGTGGGGCCGACGATGGCAACAGTAATAGGGTGAATATTTTTGGTAGCGTGATGAAGAAATCTCCTTCACAACTCCTCATTGGAATAAAAAATTCAGTGACACATGTCAACCCTGACCAGATGAAACTGCTGCCTGAAAATTCTTTTACAGAACCCCAAAGATGGGCTGCAAGCTATGCATTTGATACCTAGAAAAATTCATTGTAGGCTCTTTTTTAATTTTAATTAATGTGACACTATATTGTACAACTTTGAAAATTGTATTTGACAGAGATGGACTCGTAACAACCTATCTCCATGCAGAGAGGAGTTAGTGAAATTTGGAGATTTCATACTCATCAGGGAGGAGTTGTTGAGCCTAACACCTAGGGGTGTGCAAAAAAACTGGTTTCACTGAACTGAATTGAAACTGAACTGAAACTGTTCTAAATAAACTAGTTTTTTTAAATAAAAAACTGAACTGAAACCATAGTTTTTATGAAAACCAGTTTATTAAAAACCAGTTTTTTTTCCCCCTCTCTCCCTTCTCTCTCTCTTTTCCCCCTCTCTCTCTCCTCTTTGTCTCCCTCCTCTCTCTCCATTCTCTCTCTCTCTATCTCTCTCTCTCTCCGTCTCTCTTCCTATCTCTCTCTCTCCTTTCTCTCTCCTTTCCATCTCTCTCTCCCTCTCCCTTCCCGTCTCTCTTCCTCTCTCTCTCTCTCTCCTCCTCTTTCTTCCTCTCCCTCCTTTCTCTCCCCCTCCCATCTCTCTTCGTCTCTCTCTCTCTCTCTCTCTCTCTCTCTCTCTCTCTCTCTCCTTTCCCTCCTCTCCCACTCTTTTCCAATTCTTTCCTCTCTCTCTCTCTCGTCCCTTCTCTCTTCTCTCTCTCTCTCTCTCTCTCTCTTCCTTCCTCCCTCTTTTTTCTCGCTCTCCCCTTTTTTCTCTCTCTCTCTCCTCTCCCTCCTCTCTCTCTCCCCCTCTTTCTTCCTCTCTCTCTCCTTCTCCTCTTTCTTACCCTCCTCTCTCTCTTTTTTTCCTCTCGCTCTCTCTCCATGTCTTTCCTTTTTCTCCCCTCTCCCTTGCTCTCCCTCCCTTCCCCCTTCTCTCTCTCTCTCTCTCTCCCATTTTGTTTCTCTCTCTCTCTTCCTCTTTTCTCTCTATCCCATTTTGTTTCTCTCTCCCTCTTTTCCCTCTCCCATTTTCTTTCTCTCTCCTCTCCCTCCTTTCTCTCTCTCCCTCCCTTCTCTCTTCCTCTTTCTCTCTCTCTCTCTCTCTCTTTTTTCCTTTTCTCTCTTTCTCTCTCCTATTTCTCTCTCCCCTTTCCCTTATTTCTCTCTCCTCTTCTCTCTCTTTCTTCGCCCTCCTCTCTCTCTTTCTCCTCTTTCTTTCCTTCCCTTCCTTTCTCTCTTTTCTCTTTCTCTCTCAACCTTCTCTCACTCTATATCCCTCTCTCTCTCTCTCTTTCTCTCTTCTCTCTCTCTTTCTCCCTTCTCTCTCTCTATTCATCCCCTCTTCTCTTTCTCTCTCAACCTTCTCTCTCTCTTATTTTGGAGAAAAGAGAGGGAGAGAGAGAAGAGGGATATAGAGTGAGAGAAGGTTGAGAGAGAAAGAGAAAAGAGAGAAAGGAAGGGAAGGAAAGAAAGAGGAGAAAAAGAGAGAGAAATAAGGGAAGGGGGAGAGAGAAATAGGAGAGAGAAAAGAAAAAAAGGAGAGAGAGAGAGAGAGAGAAAGAGGAAGAGAGAGAGAAACAAAATGGGAGAGAGAGAGAAAAGAGGAAGTTTGGTTCAGTTTCTAAACCATTTAAAATGGTTTAGTGCAGTTTCAGTTCAGTTTATAGAAAAACTGAACCATGCACACCCCTACTAACACCAGTTGCAATTCCAATGGATAATATCTTCCACATGTTTACGATGATCCTGACTACGTACAATGATTGCATGGAGGGGCCAACCTTTTGATGTCTACCACCATCATTTTCGGCATTCACTACTATCACCATGTAAGTGAACAAGGAAGTTCTTACTGTATAGACGTTGACCCAAATATGTCTTATGCAAACAGATATTCGTCAGGAAAAATAGGTGAAGCAACTCGTCGTCGACTATTCAAAAACATGGATGAAGCCATCTCTCACCCTTAACTATGTAAATGCTTTACTCCCTACTTTAGTGATTTTTCTTCATGCATTATATGTGATAATATTATGCATTTAGTTCATGCCCACCCCTTGTTACCCACAAGTGTACCTCCCAATAAAGGAGGATTCCAGATACCGGTACCTCATCGTCATTGCATTCAAGGAGGGCATGTTGTACTACTTGGATGCATAAACTGGAGAGGTTAAGGCTATGAAGCAAAAATTATTCGTTAGAAAGTTGGTAAGACCTTCATGATTAAGTACGCCCAATAATATTGTGCCTGTTACATCTTCGTTTGGATCATTCCAATGGAAAATTAAAAACCCTCAGCACAAGTCAATGAGTATATTCCAAATACCACCCAGGAATTAACTCAAGTCTATTTTGACAAATTAAAAATCTAATAAATCCATTCAAACAATCAGGGAGACGATGTAGCTGCAATCATTGCGGAGCCCACATATGAAGAGGACTTCTCCACCAAGGTGGGATGTATTACATGTTCTGGAATTGTCGCCGCCAACGGCCTTCCTATTACTCAAACACGGTATATGTGTTACCTATAACCATTTACTTTAACCCTCGAGAACTGTGGTGTTTTTTTTTCATGACTCAATATAGTGAGACCTCGACCATTTGGGTCTTCAACTGGATGACCATGGGTGGTGCCTTCCAACGCAATCTGATGCCTCGGGTATGTTGCTTTTACATTTCTTATGATCATTATTTCTGTTACTGAAACCTCCTTTGCCTACAAAATGCAGATGGAGGAAAATGGTGTCAGATTGCACACTACTGTTGCTTTCTTAATGGCTCCATTCAACAAGCAAACACAATGGATAACCAACCATGCTTCTACATCTTAGCTCAGAGCTCGGATTTTTAGTTTTATTTGCAAAGCATCTATTGGGACCTTAATGCCACTAGGATTACAGTTTCTCGTCAAGTATGTCATGCTTTGTTATGTTGTGTCCTCACTGTGTTATTATACCTTAATGTTGTTATTTAGGAGTATGGATGCGCTTCAGCTATGTCATGCTTTGTTACGTTTTGTGTCTCTACTAACTTTATGTTTGGATTATAGGGTTTAAAATCACTTTTAAGTAAAAATTTACTAAAAAGAAGATGAATTTAAATAATTATTATATATTATTTTATTAGTTTAATTTAAAGATTTAAATAAAATATAATTATATATTTGAAATATTTGAGTACTAAAGAGACAACAAGGAAGAAAATAGAGGTAGAATTCATAAGAAAAAAATAAATTCAATCCCAACGTGAAATCAGGATTATGTATTACGGATGCATTTCAACTATGGCAGTCTTTTGTTAAGATCTTCAACTATGCCTTGATTGTTTTTTCGGCCTTTGAATTTGTAAGGCACAAATATGTGATATGGAAACTTACATCAATCATAAACCGTGAAAGCTACATATACAATCCCTTGGCTTACACACGATTTAGCGACCTGGTGGTTTGTGCATTGTACACATCACAATTAAGTCGTTAATTTAGCCAACAAAAATAAAACACAACAGGCACACCGTTAGACTTAATTCATTAATCCGGAAGTGGATTTATGCATCAATTACTTATTTCTGTAAACCCTAGTGACTAGTTTATTATAAATAGGACCTTTCACTATTGTATTAGACGTCTTTTTGACCATCTTTGGTCTCAGTTTTAATCCATTGTTCATCTTAGGAGACTATTGATCACATTTTAGGGGGCTGGCCATCTCGGCCATGCCTGTACCTTTCACTTATGTATTTTCAACGGTAGAGTTTCTACATTCCATAGATTAAGGTGTGGAGCTCTGCTGTTCCTCAAAGATTAATGCAAAGTACTACTGTTTTCTATTCAATTCATCTTATTTCACTTCTAAGATATTCATTCGCTCTTCAACCTGAATGTGATGAACGTGACAATCATCATCATTCCCTATGAACGCGTGCCTGACAACCACTCCCGTTCTACCTTCGACTGAATGAGTATCTCTTAGATCTCCTAATCGGAATCTTCGTGGTGTAAGCCAGAATGATGGTGGCATTCAAGAGAATCCGAAAGGTCTAAACCTTGTCTGTGGTATTCCGAGTAAGATTCAATGATTGAATGACTGTGACGAGCTCCAAACTCGCGATTGCTGGGCATAGTGACAGACGCAAAAGGATAGTAAATCCTATTCCAACATGATCGAGAACCGACAGATGAATAGCCGTGCCGTGACAGGGTGCGTTGACCATTTTCACTGAGAGGATGAGATGAAGCCATTGACAAGGGTGATGCCTCCAGACGATTAGCCGTGCCGTGACAGGGCATTGGATCATTTTCCCGAGAGATGACCGAAAGTAGCCATTGACGGTTCATCCTGTTGCTCAGATTAGGTAATTTTCTTTTTGTTTTGTTTTCAAAAATTTCTCCTTTGTTTTCGAAAAAAAAATTTAAAATAAAAATGTTTTCAAAAATAAATTATTCTATGGCTTCAAAACTTTTAAGAATGAATTCTAGAGTTTCATGGTAACATGTTGAATCCTATCTGGCTGTAAAGCCATACCCAACTTGCTTTGGGATTGGCCTTCAACTAATCACCTCAGTAGAGTCATGCCCAATCCTTCTGGATAGGGTATGTCAAGCGTGTCATGTCTGAATTACATGCTAAAGCTTGGCTGGCTATTAAGCCATGCCTGACCCTTTGATTGGAGCTTTAGAGCATAAGATTCCTGGAATTTATATTAAAAATTTTGGAATCCTTATTTTTCTTTTTTTTTTCTTTTTTCTAAAATGATTTTCGAAAAATATAAAATAAAAATCCAAAAAAATCATAAAATCATAAAAATCAAAAATATTTTGTGTTCTTGTTTGAGTCTTGAGTCATGTTATAAGTTTGGTGTCAATTGCATGTGCATCTTGCATTTTTTTTCGAAAATTCATGCATTCATAGTGTTCTTCATGATCTTCAAGTTGTTCTTGGTAAGTCTTCTTGTTTGATCTTTGCATTTGCATGTTTTGTGTCTTTCCTTGTTTCTCATATGCATTCTTGGATTCTTAGTGTCTAAGCATTAAAGAATTCTAAGTTTGGTGTCTTGCATGTTTTCTTTGCATTAAAAAAAATTTTTCAAAAATGTGTTCTTGATGTTCATCATGATCTTCATAGTGTTCTTGGTGTTCATCTTAACATTCATAGCATTCTTGCATGCATTCATTGTTTTGATCCATAACTTTCATGCATTGCATCATTTTTCTTGTTTTTCTCTCTCTTCATTAAAAATTCAAAAAAACAAAAAAATATCTTTCCCTCTTTTCTCTCATAAATTCAAAAATTTGAGTTGACTTTCTCAAAAAATTTTAAAATCTAGTTGTTTCTTATGAGTCAAATCAAATTTTCAATTTAAAAATCTTATCTTTTTCAAAATCTTTTTCAAAAATCAAATCTTTTTCAAATTTCTCAGTTATTTTCGAAAATTATAAAAATGTTTTTTTTTTCAAAAATCTTTTTCTTATTTTTATATCAAATTTTCGAAAATAACATAATCAATTAATGTTTTGATTCAAAAATTTCAAGTTTGTTACTTACTTGTTAAGAAAGATTCAAACTTTGAGTTCTAGAATCATATCTTGTGATTTCTTGTGAATCAAGTCATTAATTAAGATTTTAAAAATCAAATCTTTTTCAAAAACTAATTTCTATCATATCTTTTCAAAATATCTTCTTATCATATCTTTTTCAAAAAAATTTGATTTCAAGATATCTTTTCTAACTTCCTAACTTCTTATCTTTTCAAAATTTGTTTCAACTAACTAACTAACTTTTTGTTTGTTTCTTATCTTTTTCAAAACTACCTAACTAACTCTCTCTCTAATTTTTGAAAATATCTCCCCCCTTTTTTTTCAAAAATTTCTTTTTAATTAACTAATTATTTTTTTTATTTGAATTTTCGAAAAACTACTAACCTTTTTTCAAAACTATTTTCAAAAATCACTAACTCTTTTTCAAAAATTATTTTCGAAAATCCTTCTCCCTCATCTCCTTCTATTTATTTATTCATCTACTAACATCTCTCCCTCACCCACCAAAAATCCGAACCCTCTCTCTCTTTCTGAGTTTAGATTTTTCTCTTCTTCTTTTCTTCTACTAACAATAAGGAACCTCTTTACTGTGACATAGAGGATTCCTCTTCTTTTCTTTTTCTCCTCTCTTTCTTATGAGCAGGGACAGAGAAAAAGGTATTCTTGTTGAAGCTGATCCAGAACCTGAAAGGACTCTGAAGAGAAAACTAAGAAAAGCTAAATTACAACAATCCAGAGACAACTTGATTGAAAATTTCGAACAAGTAAAGGAGATGGCAGCCGAACCCAACAACAATGCAAGGAGAATGCTTGGTGACTTTACTGCACCTAATTCCAATTTACATGGAAGAAGCATCTCCATTCCTGCCATTGGAGCAAACAACTTTGAGCTGAAACCTCAATTAGTTTCTCTGATGCAGCAGAACTGCAAGTTTCATGGACTTCCATCTGAAGATCCTTTTTAGTTCTTAACTGAATTCTTGCAGATATGTGATACTGTTAAGACTAATGAAGTAGATCCTGAAGTCTACAGGCTCATGCTTTTCCCGTTTGCTGTAAGAGACAGAGTTAGAATATGGTTGGACTCTCAACCTAAAGACAGCCTGAACTCTTGGGATAAGCTGGTCATGGCTTTCTTAGCCAAGTTCTTTCCTCCTCAAAAGCTGCGCAAGCTTAGAGTGGATGTTCAAACCTTCAAACAGAAAGAAGGTGAATCCCTCTATGAAGCCTGGGAGAGATACAAAGAACTGACCAAAAAGTGTCCTACTGACATGCTTTCAGAATGGACCATCCTGGATATATTCTATGATGGTTTATCTGAGCTATCAAAGATGTCATTGGATACCTCTGCAGGTGGATCCATTCACCTAAAGAAAACGCCTGCAGAAGCTCAAGAACTCATTGACATGGTTGCTAATAACCAGTTCATGTACACTTCTGAGAGGAATCCTGTGAGTAATGGGACGCCTATGAAGAAGGGAGTTCTTGAAGTTGATACTCTGAATGCCATATTGGCTCAGAATAGAATATTGACTCAGCAAGTCAATATGATCTCTCAGAGTCTGCATGGAATGCAAGCTGCATCCAACAATATCTCAAGAGGCTTCTTATGAAGAAGAAGCTTATGATCCTGAGAACCCTGCAATAGCAGAGGTGAATTACTTAGGTGAACCTTATGGAAACACCTATAACTCATCATGGAGAAATCATCCAAATTTCTCATGGAAAGATCAAAAGCCTCAACAAGGCTTTAATAATGGTGGAAGAAACAGGTTTAACAATAATAAACCTTTTCCATCATTCACTCAGCAACAGACAGAAAACTCTGAACAAAATACCTCTAATTTAACAAACTTAGTCTCTGATCTATCTAAGGCCACTGTAAGTTTCATGAATGAAACAAGATCTTCCATTAGAAATCTGGAAGTATAAGTGGGCCAGCTGAGTAAAAGGATCACTAAAATCCCTCCTAGTACTCTCCCAAGTAATACAGAAGAGAATCCAAAAGGAGAGTGCAAGGCCATTGACATAAGCACAATGGCCGAACCCAAAGAGGGAGAGGAGGACGTGAATCCCAGTGAGGAAGACCTCCTGGGACGTCCAGTGATCAATAAGGAGCTTCCCTCTGAGGAACCAAAGGACTCTGAGGCTCATCTAGAGACCATAGAGATTCCATTGAACCTCCTTATGCCCTTCATAAGCTCTGATGAGCATTCATCTTCTGAAGAGAATGAGGATGTTACTGAAGAGCAAACTGCCAAATTTCTTGGTGCAATCATGAAGCTGAATGCCAAATTATTTGGCATTGATACTTGGGAAGTTGAACCTCCCTTGTTCATCAATGAACTAAGTGATCTGGATCAACTGACATTGCCTCAGAAGAGACAGGATCCTG
>NC_029788.2:106827839-106835577 GCF_000816755.2 Arachis ipaensis
TTGGAAGCAACTAAGGGTGGAACATCAAGAGCACTCCATCATCCTTCATGAAATAAGAGAAGATCAAAAAGCAATGAGGGAAGAGCAACAAAGACAAGGAAGAGACATAGAAGAGCTCAAGGACATCATTGGTTCCTCAAGAAGGAGACGCCACCATCACTAAGGTGGATTCATTCCTTGTTCTTATTTCTTCTGTTTTTCGTTTTCTATGTTAAGTGCTTATCTGTGTTTATGTCTTCATTACATGATCATTAGTAGTTAGTAACTATGTCTTAAAGTTATGAATGTCCTATGAATCCATCACCTCTCTTAAATAAAAACTGTTTTAATTCAAAAGAACAAGAAGTACATGAGTTTTGAATTTATCCTTGAACTTAGCTTAATTATATTGATGTGGTGACAATGCTTCTTGTTTTCTGAATGTATGCTTGAACAGTGCATATGTCTTTTGAAATTGTTGTTTAAGAATGTTAAATATGTTGGCTCTTGAAAGAATGATGACTAGGAGACATGTTATTTGATAATCTGAAAAATCATAAAAATAATTCTTGAAGCAAGAAAAAGCAGCAAAGAACAAAGCTTGCAGAAAAAAAAAATAGGCGAAAAACAGTTTGTTAGAAAAGTAAAACACAGCTCAAACATACTTGCTTCTACAAGTCCCGCTCATCTGATTGGAGCTATGTTTCATTGATAGTTTGGAATTTATAGTATATTCTCTTCTTTTTATCCTAATTGATTTTCAGTTGCTTGGGGACAAGCAACAATTTAAGTTTGGTGTTGTGATGAGCGGATAATTTATACGCTTTTTGGCATTGTTTTTAGTATGTTTTTAGTAGGATCTAGTTACTTTTAGGGATGTTTTCATTAGTTTTTATGTTAAATTCACATTTCTGGACTTTACTATGAGTTTGTGTGTTTTTCTGTGATTTCAGGTATTTTCTGGCTGAAATTGAAGGACTTGAGTAGAAATCAGATTCAGAGGTTGAAGAAGGACTGCTGATGCTGTTGGATTCTGACCTCCCTGCACTCAAAGTGGATTTTCTGGAGCTACAGAACTCGAAATGGCGCGCTTCCAATTGTGTTGGAAAGTAGACATCCAGGGATTTCCAGAAATATATAATAGTCCATACTTTGGCCAAGAATAGACGATGTAAACTGGCGTTCAACGCCAGCTTTCTGCCCAAATCTGGCGTCCAGCGCCAGAAAAGGAGCCAAAACCAGAGTTGAACGCCCAAACTGGCACAAAAGCTGGCGTTCAACTCCAAGAAGGACCTCTACACGTGCAACACTCAAGCTCAGCCCAAGCACATACCAAGTGGGCCCCGGAAGTGGATTTATGCATCAATTACTTACTCATGTAAATCCTAGTAGCTAGTTTATTATAAATAGGACCTTTCACTATTGTATTAGACGTCTTTTTGACCATCTTTGGTCTCAGTTTTAATCCATTGTTCATCTTAGGAGACTATTGATCACGTTTTAGGGGGCTGGCCATCTCGGCCATGCCTGTACCTTTCACTTATGTATTTTCAACGGTAGAGTTTCTACACTCCATAGATTAAGGTGTGGAGCTCTGCTGTTCCTCAAAGATTAATGCAAAGTACTACTGTTTTCTATTCAATTCATCTTATTTCGCTTCTAAGATATTCATTCGCTCTTCAACCTGAATGTGATGAACATGACAATCATCATCATTCCCTATGAACGCGTGCCTGACAACCACTCCCGTTCTACCTTCGACTGAATGAGTATCTCTTAGATCTCCTAATCGGAATCTTCGTGGTGTAAGCCAGTTGTGAACCATGGTATTGGCATCATATTTTTGGCGCCATTGCCAGGGAAAGAAAGAGCTATGAATTTTACATAATTAAAGTGTAATCACGATTCCGCGTACCACTTTCAAGTGCAAAAATTCATTTCTCAATTTAGCAGTCACATCCACAAAATCATCCACTCTTGCAGAAGCAAGCACACACAACTCCCTGCATAGGTTATTCAACATCCAATTGTGGTAGGTAACCATCGAATCCCAACAAAACACTCCCTTTTCCATGAAAGCCCTCACCTTCGAACGGGCATCTTTTGACCACCTCTCCAATACTACACTTGCAGGCATTTCAGTGATATCAAGGTGAAGAAATACTGCAGTAATGTGGTCACAAGGAATCCCAAGGGTCTCCATCCTCATGCACAAAAACTTGAAGAATGATCCATTCTGATAATGCGAAACGCACCACTCTCTGGCAGAATCTCTAGACCAGGATAGTGTGTAGATATCTGAACATGCTGTGAATGTACACGAGCGTACCTTTAACTTGCCGGGAATGCACAAACTTATCGAGCATAGAGTGAAGCCCCTCACATTTTGACATGGTTCAGAAGCCCCTAAAGAAATTACCACGGATGTGTGCAGTTTCCCACATATGTCTTCTAGCATAAAGATCACACACCCAAGGATTATCCTGTAGGCCTAGCTCGGAAACCACATTATTTCATCGCTCTTCAAACTTCGCCACTTCATAGTCAAATAACATACATTTCTTGAATTCATATGTGAACACAGGATTGCTTATGTTTGAGGTCGCATTTCGGAGTAAGTGCCATGCACACAGATGATGATACGAATTTGGAAAAAACTGATTCAATTGCTTTCTTCATGGCTCCATGACCATCAGTGATGACACATTCGGGTGCCTTGTCCTTCATGCCTTCCAAAAATTGCTGCAATAGCCACTTATATGTTTCCTCGGTCTTATTTGCAACAACAGCAGCAGCAAATACGATTGTTTGATTGTGATGATTAACCCCTGAGAAAACCACCAGCGGACACGTGTACTTTTTCTTACGATATGTCACATCAAATGCTAATACATCCCCAAATATTTCATAATCCAGATGACTATAGTTATTACACCAAAACAAATGCACCAAACGACCTTCCTTGTCCGCTAGGTGTCTAACAAGCATTCTCGGATTTTCTACTTCCATACGTTGCAACAACTTAAGGCACGCACTTGCATCCCCACCAATAACCCTCCGTTGCTTGTCAATTCTGTTGTACATGTCTCTCTTCAAAAATGGAACATTTTCACACCCCCTGCTGTCTGCACAAACGATGCATAAATCTATGGGGTCTTGATGCTGACTTTTAACATCATATTCATTTGATCATTTGCTGCCAAGTTCATCCTTTTATGTCCTGGAAGCATGAAAGTAAGTGTGTCCTCAAGCATCTTGTGATTATGAACCTCCTGGAAGTATGTTATAATCCATCTACCACTATCCTTGTCGACATGGACGCACATTTTCGCCTCACAGCCACACCTATTCTCTGGCTTCGGCTTGCGTTTCTGATAAGCAACTTCAACTCCATCACACATTCTTTCCTTCCGAAAGCCCTGCCTGAAGCATACAAAAGATTGTTGTGTCAACTCATTATTTAGATTATGCTGAGACCTATACCTTCGAGCAGCAAACCCATTCATTTTCGCATATAAGTTGTAGAATAAAAATGCTATTTCCCGATCCAAAAAATGGAGATTTTTAGTCTCTTCCATTGTAATTTCCTTGAGATTCATACAACCTAGATCAGCAATTTCATCCATTACCCTTTCTTCCCAGTTGTCATAGAACCCATCCCCAAATTCATCATGTATCTCTGACTCTGCTTCAAAACCTTCATAACCTTCAAATCCTTCACTCCCTTCCTCGCCTACAGCGCTCCCTTCACCATCAACATGGAGACCTTTGATTGGATCAGGAGCACGAACTGACTCCTTTGAATAGTTCTCCGATTCTTCCACTTCCGACCTCTATAGCCAAATAAACTCAACTTCACCAAAAATTTCCTTTCTTTCATAACAATGACATTTTAAATAACATAACAAACCATAAAAAATATTAAAAACTAACCATGGAAAATTGAAAGACTCAAAAATTGCTCGAATGGCTACTCGTACACAAATATAGGTAGAAAATCCAACACTAAATCACCTAACCTCTATCGTAAAACTACCTCAACATCCACGGCGGTAACAAACTTCAATATAATCTATGCCAACTTCACCTCACTATGCAGATCTCCGCTTAAGAACCTGCTTACCCAAAGTTTCACGCAAGCATGAACAACAACGGGGACCAGACAAACAAAAATAATTATCTCAATCAAAGTTTGCCGACCAGATTCAAAATGGTACCTACAAGCATCCCATATGCATCAAAAGCAGGCAACATATGTAGCATAAAAAAAGGGTCAAAGAAAGGTCCTGTGATAAGTATAATACTATTCAAAATACCTGACATATTAAAGCAAGTAACAAGTTAGAAAAAGCAAAAAGAAAATTCCCCAAAGATTATATCCGTGATAAGTATAATTAGGAATGCATTCTCACTATCTAAAATATTATTTATGATTTTATAACCAATAAATTTGATCAAAGCTACCTGCACAACAGAAGCATAGAAACAAGACAAAGGATAATAAAACAATCAATTGGCCTATTCAAGATAATTGCATAAATACTATATTAGTAAATATTAACAATCAAGCTACTGTGTGAAGGGAGATTCCTTAAACATATGAATATTACATTAAATTGCAGGAACTGAAACATCAATCTATTAATTAAAACAACAATCAACTAAAACAATAACTATGTCTGACAAGGAGACTAAGGAGGAGGTCTTCTCTATTAATCCTTTATCAGCTTCGGTAGAAGATGGTTTCACTGCTAAGTTCTACCAAGTCTTTTGGGAGATAATTAAAATCGATGTTATCAAGGTTGTTGTTAGTTTCTTTTCTGGGAGACATATGCTACGTGCTTTTAATCATACTCACATTTATTTAATTCCAAAAGTAGCTAATACTAACTTTATGAAGCAAGTCAGACCTATTAGTCTCAACAGTATTTTTTACAAAATTATTTCGAAGATAATAGTGCACAAGTTACAACTTGTTATGGACAAAGTGATCAGTATTAATCAAAGCGCTTTTATCAAGGAAAGGCTTATCAGTGATAATGTTTTAATTGCTCATAAATTTATGCATTTCTTGAAGATTAAGAGATTTGGAGAACAGGAGTTTGCTCTCAAGTTAGACATGAGCAATGCATATGACAGAGTAGAATGGAGTTTTGTTTGGGCGATTATGTGCTTGTTTGGGTGTCATTAAATCGATAAAAAATATCTTTTTTTAATTAAAAAATATTTTTTTATTTTTTAGTGTTTTTAGAAAATTTCTAATAGTAAAAGTAAAAGTATTAGAAAAATAAAAAAACATCTTTTTTGAGAAGTTACAATTTACTTCTTTTTTTTAAATATATTTTTTTCTTAAAAAAAAAATGTTTTTCACATAATAAATAAACTACCTTTATCTTATTTTACCCAAATATAATTGATAGATAAAAAGATCTTTCTACATGAGATATCTAAACATAAAATCACTTTTACTTTTGTAAAAGATCTTTTAAAAAAATATCATTTATAAAAAGATCTTTTACGAGAATGGCGCCTAAACAAGCCCTATGGAGAAAATGGGTTTTAGCAAGAAGTGGATGGAGTGGCTAAAGGAATGTGTAACGATAGTTTTATACTTTGTTACTGTGGAAGGACAACCTCATGGTTATTTTAGATCATGCCAAGGATTGCAGCAAGGTGATCCTCTTTCCCCTTACCTATTCCATTTTTGTGGAGATGGATTCTCCCATCTATTCCACAGAGGAGAACAGAGACACGATATTGTGGGTTCGAGACTCAACCGCATATGCCCGATGCTTACTCACTTATTCTTTGCTAATGACTCTATACTATTTAGTAGAGCTTCTGTGGAGGATTGTCAAAATCTAATGGCTATTCTTAATACTTACTCTCTACTCAGTGGACAAGTGATCAATCGAGGCAAATCTTTGATTTTCTTCGGTCGCAACACCCCAACTAACACTAGAGAGAACTTGGCAGCCATAGTTCAGGTCCCAAACGTAGGAAACCAAGACAAGTACCTTGGTTTACCTTCGATGACACACAGATTAAAGAAAGCTACATTTAACTACATTAAAGACAAAGTTTCAAGTAAGCTTCAAGATTGGAAACGATCTTTTTTGTCGGTGAATGGTAGAGAAGTGCTTGTTAAAGCAGTTGCAACTGTAGTGCGTATATATACTCTAAGTTGCTTTAAGTTGCCGGATTCACTAGTGGAAGAGTTACACAAGTTGATCATGCAATTCTGGTCGAGACAAAGAGATTCAGAGAGAAGAATGCATTGGATTAAGTGGAGCACAGTTTGCATACCTAAGAATCAAGGGCCTTGCGTTCAAAGACTTGTGAGCCTTTAATCTAGCTATGCTCAGAAAATAAGAATGGAGATTGCCAAGGAGAACTAATTCATTAATCTATCAAGTGTACAGAAGCAAATACTTCAGGTATTCCTCCTTTCTTAGAGTAGAGGTTGGCACCAACCCCTTTTAGGGTTGGCGGAGTTTACTGGAAGGTCGCAAAGTTTTGGAAAAGGGTGTCAAATGGAAGATAGGAAGAGGCAGTTTAGTAAAGATTATGGAGGACTTATGGATTAAAAATCTCCCTCTCCTATTAACCATGGATACACCTAATCTAGACTCGCAATGGTTATGGGTTGAACAACTTATGACTATAGTGAAAAAATGGAATCAACAACTAGTTTTCCAACAATTCAATCTAGAAATTGCTCAGGCCATAATACAGACAAAAATCGAAGGAGACAGAGACTTACTAACGTGGCCAAGAGAGAAGAAGGGCAATTATACAATAGCATCAGGATACTCTTTGGCATTTCAGTTTTACCACCCCCTCCCTCTGGAGCACCTTCTAACTCAATTTGCAATGAAGAGACTCTAGAATTTCATTTGGGACCTACAATGTCAACCGAAAGTTAGGTTATTCCTTTGAAAAAATATGCAAAATAGACTTCCAGTAAATGTAAGAATTCATAAACGAATCCAAAGGATATCACCAACTTGTCGTCACTGTAAAGAGGAAAGTGAATCTATCAGCCACTGTTTGGTACGATGTGAAAAGTCATGGATGGTATGGCTAAACTCAGGTATTGAAATTCCTGAGCTGCAATCAAATTTAGATTTTTGGCAATGATGGTTAGAACTCATAGAGAAGATGAAGAATGTCAGAAATGGAAGACAAGCAATAATAACAACTGCATACTCTTTATGGGAGATATGGAAAGCATGTAATAGATTCACCTTCGAAGGAGAGCTCGCAACACTGCAGTCAATCGTTGCAGCCGCTACACTTGGTGCTTCTGATTTTCGAAGAGCCTGTAAACTTTGAAGATAGATGAAGCATTGGAACTTATTTTTCCTTTGAGTGAATACCTCATCCGACCCCTGACAATTATCTCGAAAGGACAACGAGGCCCCCAAGAAAAAAAAACACCCAATCCGGTCCTTGATATTTTTTTTGGGACTGATTAGTCCCTGTGCCAAAAAATAACATTGATTTTTTTTTTGGCACAGGGGCCTCGTTGTCCTTTCGAGGTAATTGTCAGGGGTCGGATTGGAATTTTTTTTATCAAGGGCCTCGTTGTCTTTCGAGGTAATTGTCAGGGGCTATTTTGGGTTTTTCTCTTTTCCTTTCTATTAAAGTTGTTTTTTATTACACTGTATTTCTATATAATTTTATAATATAATATATCTATGATTTTGGTGTGATTTGGATCCGGCTCCCGACTAGACCAAGGGACACGACTCCATCT
>NC_029788.2:106835685-106861762 GCF_000816755.2 Arachis ipaensis
AATTTACATCTTTTCTTAAAAAAATTCTTAAAAAAATATTTTTCACAAAATAAATAAACAAAAGAATACTTTTATATTGTTATATCTAAACATAATTGATAGATAAAAAGATCTTTCTGTATAAGATATCTAAACATAGAAATACTTTTACTTTTCTATAAGATCTTTAAAAAAAATAACTAGAAAAAAGATTTTTTCTTAAAAATTTACCCAAACAAATCTAATCCAATTTTTACGACGCCACTCCCTAACGGCATAAATAGGGTCTTAAAGCTCCTCAAAAGTACATACCTATGAAGCATGAATACTTTGCTGAGATGCCGTATCCGCGTGTCGGACACATTTTGGACACGACACTCATCGACACTCGTCCGACACGCGTGTCTGTTGTTTCCAACCGTGTCTTAATAAAAAATAAAAAATTCTTTTCCAGACACGCTTGGACACATCTAAATACCATCACATGTCAGCGTGTCCAGTCTTATTCTTAATATATATTCTTGAAATAAATTTAGATATAGTATATATTATTATTTATTAAAACAAAAAATATTTTAAATACTTAATATAATTAAAATAAGACATTAAAAATAATTAAAAATTAAATTTATTTTTTAATATCAATAAAATATCAAAATATCATTACGATTTATCTAAAAAATACTTTATATTTTATATGTAAGCGTGTCCCCGTGTCTTGTAAGATTTTAAAATTCGCGTGTCGACGTGTCTCATGTTGTGTCGTGTCCCGTGTCCGTTTCAGTGTCCGTGCATCATAGGTACGCACACTAATCCTAATTGATTTGAGCGTCGAAATAACATTGCAAGTATCGTCTTTCGCTATCCTCCGTCCAGTTCTCTTCCTTGACGCGGAACCCTCAAGAGTGTATATTTCATATTCACTCTCTCGGTTGCGCTGCTAGTCGGAGCTACGCTTCTTATAGCAGCTTGTCCGCTTATTTGGTCTTGTCTTCGTAGCTCTCAAGCTTTGCTTTTTCGCTTCAATATCGGGTCCCCAGAGCGTGATAGTTTACTTGCTCTGGGGATCGGTTGCTCTGGCAGTAGAGGATCTGCTGCTGCCAGAACTCCTTTGTTCGACGTGTGCACGTCTAGTAGGCTGTTTAGTTCGGTAGGTCCCTATCCAATTTTGGGACCCCCGAAATTTGTTGCCAGAACTGTCGGCCCCGATTTACCAAAACACCGTCCAAGTAATTCTTGAACATGGTGATTATTCTCGCTTTTTATTTTTTGTGTTGTAATGCAGGTAATGTTTTTCAACAATATAAAAATTTGGTGTATTTTTATTTTGTATGGATATTACAAATCTCTTTTGTGATTTTTTTTTGAAGTTTACAAATTTAAAGGTCAGATTTATTTATTTTTATTTTAAAATTTTTTAAATATACAAATCTAAAGGTTAAATTTGTGTTTCTAACACTGAAAATTTTTTTGAACATGCAAATAAGACTTTTCAATTTGTTTTACACCGAAAAAAATTTTATTTTATCCCAATCGGATCATCCAATTTATTCACTATGCCCTAAATTCTAAACCCTAAAAATCTTTAGATTTCTCAAATCTAAGGGTCCGGTTTATTATTTAAAATAAAAAATAAAATAAATTTATATAAAAAATACATTTAGTACCGAATTACACACACAATTTTTCATTACTAAAAAATTTAGCCGATTATTCTTTCTATTTGTTTGATTATATACATAAGCATTTGTTTGAGTATAGTTATTTGTGCACATAAAAGTCTTGGCCTTTATTAAAGTTCTTAAACGGGTAATTACCACGAAAGTTGGTGTTCTAATCCAATTTCTTGTCGTGTCTAGTTTTATATATTACTATATTAGTGATATTAAGTCACCAAAAAAAAATATTAGTGATATTATTAGACTACAAATAGGAATTAAGATTCAATTAATTCTTATGTTGTATATTTGAATGAAATTATAAAATTTTGTTTGATATATTTTTAATTTGTATATTTTTTAAACTTATATTAAAACATATTTATACTTTTGTTTATATTATTATAATTAAATTATTTTAGTTGGATCTTTGTTAAAACTTTTAATACAGTAAACCACAAACAAAAGCCGTTTTTATTTCCTTACCACGGATTCGGTTTTTGGAACCAACCTTGGTGATTTCACTGATTTGACCTCCACTATCAATCTCCTCTCTAATACTAATAGCACACTTGTGAGTTGTGACTTGATGTCCCCAGCCATAGAAAGTTGTAGCATTATTAAAAGGAGGCGCGAGTGGTGTACAAGAACCCTTAGCCCTACCCGTGACTCGTTATTACTGTCAGTTACTGATTCTTTCTTTACATAAATCGCTGCTTTGCCGCAACAACAATGGCTCAGCTGAAGGCATTCTCATTTTCCTCTACACTCTCTTCTCCTTCTTTTCAATCATCCAGAACCGGTATCCTTTTCGGTTTCTCTTTCATTTTCCATTTTGATTCTTCATTCTAATGTTAGAAGGAACATGAATCATGGTTGATTTCGGGATTTAACAACAATTTATGCATGTCATTTTTTTCTCTCACTTTTTTTTTTTGTTTATTATCCTTTTAATCGACACTCATTTTATATATACTTTTTCTCATTTATGGAGGATTATGCGAAACACGCCGAAATATGCACACTAACTGTTTGTAATTTTGTTTTCTGTTTGCAGAGCAGCTACTGCATCAACCCAGTCATTTCTTGAAGGCTGCAAGGTCATCATCACTTAAAAAGGTGATATTTTTATGCCAAAATTTTACTCCAAGTTTATTGAAATACACACATACACACGGCTTAAATATTGACTTATGGTTGGAATTTTATATAGTGGGGGCCAAGAACAAGTGTTGGTGCCAGTAAACTTCAAGGTGAGCTTACTTAATCTAAGGTTCTAAATTGATGGCATTGTTTCTCTGCCTTTTATTTCATGAACTTGGTTTAAAGAACTTATATTTTGCTATCGTTTCTCAATGATAGAATATGAGTCTGCCGGTTAAGACTTAAGATCTTATTAGTTATTGACAAGTAATGACAAGTAATATAAAACTGTTCATCGGTTGGCATTGTCACTTCCATTTTCACTTGTATTTTGAACATCAGCATTCATTAAAAAAGTTATTTTATGACAGATGTAGAGAAATAGGTTTCTAATGGGGTTACTGTGGCTTTTTAGCAGCTAAATAATTTATGTAGAAAATGCATGAGTTCGTTGGAGGAGATAATCATCGCTTCTATTGATTCAGAGCTGTTCGACATTTGAAATTAATGTCTGCAATGCTAATGAGGTTCTCTTGATTTGCAGTTATAAAAGCGGTGCTACAAAGTGAGACAAAGACGGGAATTTCTGAAATGGAGAAGGGAAGTGGCCTACGTGGAAAATTGAATAAGGTTGTCCTGGCTTACAGTGGTGGCTTGGACACATCAGTCATTGTTCCATGGCTGAGGTACAGTTATTACTTGTTGCTTTGTTCTTCAGTTTCTATACAAAACTTTAGTTTAAATTT
The DNA here is from genome assembly GCF_000816755.2 of Arachis ipaensis. Taxonomy (NCBI): domain Eukaryota; kingdom Viridiplantae; phylum Streptophyta; class Magnoliopsida; order Fabales; family Fabaceae; genus Arachis; species Arachis ipaensis. The sequence goes on from NC_029788.2 coordinate 106,839,212, forward strand.
TGCGATTTTGCTAGATAGGCCTTTTTTTCTACCTTATATATTCTGATTTCTGAATAATAAATGCTTGGAGGTAGAGACAAAACTTAGTTTCCTGTGGCTCACTCTGTAAAAGAATGTTTATCTTTTTTAGGACATTAGAGTAGGTTCCCATGTCAATTATGATTGTGATCTAATAGAATCCTATCATATGCTTTTTTGTTGTTGCAGAGAGAATTATGGATGTGAAGTTGTTTGCTTCACTGCTGATGTTGGCCAAGTATGTGATGAATTTCAGATTTCACTTTCTGTAATTAAGACTATTGTTATCTTGTGTTATCAGGAAAATACTTTAAGATTTCACTTTTTCGTAATTAAGATTCTTGTTATATTGTGTTATCCTAAAACACCGCTCTAAGATTTTTAACATCTGACTAGAAGAATATACTTTTCCCAGCTTATTGTTAATATACCGCATGCCTGGTAACAAATATATTTTTGACAGGGTTTACAAGAATTGGAAGGTTTAGAAGCAAAAGCCAAAGCCAGTGGAGCTTCTCAATTAGTGGTAAAGGATTTGAAGGAGGAATTTGTTAGAGATTATATATTCCCTTGCCTACGAGCTGGTGCAGTTTATGAGAGGAAGTATTTGCTTGGGACCTCAATGGCTCGCCCTGTTATCGCAAAAGTATTCCAGCTTACATTTTCATATGTTATCTCTTCAATTGCCATTTATCATGCTAGTTTTCAATGAAATAGTCACTCTTTTATTGAAGCAGAATAATCAAGACTATATTTGTTTGTACCTTCTTATTGATAGGCCATGGTTGATGTTGCAAAAGAAGTTGGAGCTGATGCTGTCTCCCATGGGTGTACAGGAAAAGGAAATGATCAGGCATGTCTTACTGTTACTCTCTTACCTCCCAAAACTTCATATCTTTTCTTTTTCTTATGCCACATTTTTTTATTAAAAAATCTTCTGACACATTCATATATAATTAATACAGGTTCGATTTGAGCTTACTTTCTTTGCACTGAACCCCAAGCTGAATGTGGTGGCTCCATGGAGGGAGTGGGATATTACAGGGAGAGAAGATGCTATTGAGTATGCCAAAAAGCATAACGTTCCAGTTCCTGTGACAAAGAAATCCATCTATAGCAGGGATCGGAACCTCTGGCACCTTAGTCATGAGGTAGGTTTATGGTTGTCATCATTCTAACCTTCATTATAGTTTAGCTATGTCTAATGATTTGTCACTATTTTTGGCTCTATGCTTTCCATTGAAAACTTCTTAGGTCAAAATATCATTGATCAATTATCCTTTTATTTTCAAAGTTATGGATTTGGATTGTCTATGTTATATAACCATTATGATGGAGAGAAGAAATGTATCTTGATGTCAAACTTTGAGCCAGTTGTTTACTTTTCACAGTTATGAAAATGCTACATTCATATTTCTTTAATGGCTGTGTGTCTCATTATTAAACTCAACTAGCATACCTATTCCAGGATTGTAAACTAGTCTTTCCAACTATTTATGTATGCCTTCATCCGTGTCCTTGTTCCACATGTTCTTTCTAAAAGCATGAAACAAGTTCTAAAAGGTAATTTGGCTACTACTCTAGAGCATGTGAATAACCAACTTGAATCCATGAGCATGACATCAATTCTATGCTGTCTTTTCAGTTGATTAAAGTGTAAATTGTCAATTTTTCTTGACTTACACTTTATGTAGTATAAATCAAAAACTATATTATGGAAATGACATGTTGATGTCTATCTGATTAATGCAATTTGCGACTCTTGAAGGGTGATATTTTGGAAGACCCAGCTAACGAGCCTAAAAAGGATATGTACATGATGTCCGTAGCTCCAGAGGATGCTCCAAATCAACCAGAGTAATCTATGCACTTGTCTTGTGATTTGGCTTTCTATATATTGACTCCAAGGTTGCTTAAAAAAAAAGGTTGCATTCTACATTTTTGAAAGCGTGCATATTTGTCTTGCAGATATGTGGAAATTGGGATAGAGTCAGGACTACCTGTTTCAGTAAATGGGAAGAAACTTTCACCATCAACTTTGCTTGCTGAGCTCAACGAGATTGGTGGAAAGCATGGAATTGGCCGAATTGACATGGTTGAGAATCGGCTTGTAGGTATGAAGAGTCGCGGAGTTTATGAAACTCCTGGTGGAACCATCCTATTCACTGCAGTACGTGAGTTGGAGTCTTTGACACTTGATCGAGAAACAATTCAAGTCAAAGATTCTTTGGCCCTTAAGTATGCAGAGTTGGTGTATGCCGGTAGATGGTTTGATCCGCTTCGTGAGTCCATGGATGCCTTCATGCAGAACATAACCAAGACCACAACAGGTTCTGTGACTCTGAAATTGTACAAGGGCTCTGTTGCCGTAACTGGCCGGAAGAGTCCCTACAGCTTGTATAGGCAAGACATTTCATCATTCGAGAGTGGGCAGATATATGATCAAGCCGATGCTGCTGGGTTCATCCGGCTTTATGGTCTTCCAATGAGGGTGCGAGCAATGCTTGAGCAGGGCATCTGAGTGTTTCATTTCAATATGTTTGATTTAACAGGGCTCTGCATCGTTGCACTTCATAAATTTTGTCACTACTTGAATTCGAGGCTTTCATTGTCTATTTGCTTTCTTAGAAAAAAACGGATTGTAGCTACTAGCTAAGGATGCTAATAAATGGATATGGATTGGTACCATTTAAACACAACCAGCATGCTTGATTTTAAATTCACATCACCAAAATGGCATCTCAATTTAAAATTTGAGTTCTTTGAAGCAATTTGTTGGCCTTTCCCCCCTCATCTTTGGACTTCGATAATGGAGCTGAACTTGGATTTTTCACAGGATTGAGTGGTCAGCTTGTGGAGTCAGTTTAATATAAAACGGAAATTTATCGTCTTTTAATCTTTCGACCTTTGTTTGGGCTAGGTAGTTACATTACCTTTATTTTACAGTTGAATCTATTTTGACACTGGTAGTTTGTTGGCAATTAACGTGTTTTGTAACTTTTGTTTGTATTTTGGTTAGGCATCGAAACCTATATAGCATCGTATACAGAGATGTGGACTTAGGGGTGGCAAATGGGAACCCCGCCGAAAGCCCGCCATCTGGCGGAATGGTCCGACCCGTCCCGCCTAGCGAATGGTCCGACCCGTCCCGCCTAGCGAGGCGGTCCTGAATTCCTCCTCCGCCTTGACTAATGGCAAGCTGGCGGATCAAGCCTGCCAAATCTCTTTTTATGAATCATTAAATATTAAACAATATATATAATTACATAACTATTTCAATAAATTTATCATTTCTAAAGATATAAAATAATTATATTTTCTAAATTTATAAACATTAAAGTCTTTATAATTATAAATATGTAATTGTTGATAGAAAATTTAATTTCGATCAGAAAGAGTCAAATCGAGAAATGTTAAGTATGGGTTTTTCGAGAAAATGTGCTTAGGAGGCTAAGTTTGGGAGTTGCTGACGTGGGAATTGTTTCCAATTGCTTTGTCGAATCGAAGAAGCTAAGTCGAGAGGGAGATTCGATTTGAAGGAGGACTTTCGGAGATTTAGTCGAGTGGTCAAGGAAGTGAGAAGGTTAATGGATAATTAATCACATGGGGAATATCTATAATCATGTAGCGGGAACAGTTATCAAGGGCGGTTGTGTTTCAAAGTTGTAATTTATTTTAATTATAATTAATTGTAATTAATGTGATCCAATTAACCGTTATGCAAGGTTAGCCTATAAATACTAGGAAATTTCAGTGAAAAGGGGTTGAAACTTTTACTCAGAAAAACACTCAAGTACACTCACATCCTAGGGAATTCTTGAGTCTGCAATCGAGTAACTTTTCTGTAGGGTTCCTTCCACCTTCTTTATTCTTTCAATTTATTTTCCTGTAAATTTAACATTTCAATTGATTTTATCTATTAAGTGTTCTTTGCTTTTATGGTTCAATTTATCTTTCTGCGTTTAAATTTTACATGTTGAAGTCCTTTGATTCAAACGAAGGCAATTTATTATTTTTTTTCTTTAATTTCTTTGAAAATTGTTGATTTAGTTTTCAAAACTTTAATTTCTGAGTTTTATTTATCAATTCATAAATTTATTTTATCTTAATTTTCAAATTTAGTCTAATCGAAGACGCTTTGATACACTTCTAGAAAATTGGTACTCGCACAGAGGAGTAGGTTTCGCTCCCAGATCACTAGATACGAACCACCATCGATTTGCTAAAAATCGACAAAACAAATTGGCACGTCCGGTGGGACAGTTTTTAAGTCGAAGTGTGTCAAAAATAACTACTTTTCAGTAATTTCTTAGTATATGCGATTACGAAGTGGGAAGATCATTCACATCGCTAATGAATGATCAAATGTGAATGATGGTTCTTCCACCAATGATAGTATACCGGTATCCGTACAACAAGCCGACGTGTCTTCACGTTCGGAAGGTGCAATCGGAACTGAAAGCATAGTCGTCACGACTATTCAAACTGGAAATGTTGGACGTAATACTCGCCCACGTGGCCCTGCGCCACCGTTTCAACCTCCATTAACCGCTGGTTGGCCCCCTTATGGTCTTCCTACTGGTTACACCCCACTGGTGGGTGGGTTTGTCCCGCCTATCCGTTTTGGAAATACAAATGGAGTAAATATTATGCAAAACCCACAACAACACTCTGAGTATTCTCGTGAGTATCATGTGGGCTCCACTTCGAATGCTGCGAGTTCAATGGCAGTGTATCGACAACAAGTGGAGGAAAGTCACCATGACTTGGTTAATTTATTGACTCAGCAAATGACTACAATTCTGAATCCTATGATGGCTGATCATGAATCGAGATTCGAGCGTCTTGCTAGACAAGTCGAGAGGATCGCTCGAATCGTCGATTATGATGAAGGCGAAAGGCATAATGCTCGAGGAACAAATGAGGGGATGGAAAATATTTTTCAAAATGAAAATCATGTTCCAAATCGAGAAAATCCTCGCATAGTTCATCGACATGAGAATGCTGATAATGTTTTACATAGATTGCATGGTGATCGTTATCAGGTCACCCGAATTATAGAAGAAGTGTTAAATCGGGTTGGATTAAATGTTGGTTTTATGAATCAGCCACATTTTGTATTGGCTTTTTCCCAAGTAGTTCAAATGGCTGAAGTGTCAAGAGGGGTGAAAAATTCGAAAATAACTACAAAATTTGCTGGAGAAGTCGGAGAATCAACAACTGAACATGTTGATCATTATTTGGTCGAGATTAAAAACTTAGCAAATGATGAAAAATTGAAAATGAAATTTTTTCCGTCGTCATTGATGAAGAATGCATTTACATGGTTTTTGAATCTTAGACCAAATTCGATTACAACATAAAATCAGTTGGAAACTGCTTTTCACGCTCAGCTTTATCGAGGAAAAATGAAGGTAGCAGTTACCGATTTAGTAGCTTTGAAACGTGAAGATGGTGAAACCATTGATGATTATTTAATACGTTTCAAAAATGCTAGAAGTAGATGCTATGTTACATTGCCTGAAAATGAGATAGTGAAAATAGCAACTATGGGGTTAGGATTCTATATGCGCAAAAAGTTGCTTAATGTGCATATTCCTGATTTGGCTCATTTGGCTGAAAAGGTTCGGCAAACTGAGTTAATGAAAAAGGAGAAAGAAAAACATAGAACCGAACAGAGGTCAAAGAGTAAACCATTTACTCGAAAGGAGAAGGTTGCTTATGTAACCTTGGAGTCCTCAGAGGAGGAAATCGATTTCGAAACAGAAGTCGATTTGGCCGAACTTAGGAAAGGCCCTCCATATGTTTGTTCTTTGTTGAAAAAACTCCCTGGTAGTGAAAAGTTGAATGATTCAAAACTTAAAAGTGGAAAGAAATATAGTTTTGATATCTCGAAATCTGATCAGATTTTCGATGTGTTGCTTAAAGATAAACAATTGGTTTTTCCTGAGGGTAGAACATTACTTTCCTTGAAGGATTTGAAAGGAAACCCTTATTGCAAATTTTATCAAGCAACAAGTCATTCAACTAACAGTTGTGTTCGTTTCAGGGATTTGATTCAGGAGGCAATAATGGAAGGACGTTTGAAATTTGATGATGGCAAAAAGGAAATGAAGGTTGATGTAGATCCCTTCGAAACTGATGCCAGTTATGTGGAACCCTGCTTTGGAGTGAATATGGTGGGGATGTATTATGATTTTGATGTGGCTCTTGATGATTTCGAGTCACAAGTAAGAGCTGTGTACCCTAGAACAGGGGATGGTTTGTTGGAATTCTTGGTTCAGTAAAAAATCAAAGACCGAGACGTATCTCTGTGTCCACGGTATAACGCTGTCTTTGATGCCGAAGCGGCGGCAATCTTTGAAAAGGAAAGAATGAAGAAAGAATTAGCCCACAGGGAGGAACAAGCACGTCAGAGACAACCAATTCAATGTGTAGAAGGTTCTGGTTCAAAAATTCCTCTACATGATGTGAATACACCTTTGAGCCGATCTCAGGCTATTGGTGTTCAGTGGATCAGAAACTGTCAAGAGTTTCAAAGGTGTGATCACTTATATCGACGCAATCCTCAATGAGGACATAGAGCGCTGTCTCGAAATCAATATGCCGCTTTTCGAGGGTGAGCCAGAGGATACCCGAGAGGAAGAGGAGGAAGGAGAAGTTTCCATCAGAATAAGAAACTTCAAATTGATACAGGGAAGGAAGCAAGCAAGGGGGCAACTCCTTCGATGCATTCCCGAATTGTCTTTCCTTCTGATGGAGAGACTTATCCTAAGGAGATTCCATCGCCAGCCAAGATGGACAGAGGGAAGGCAATCATTCAGTCTTCTGAGGTAGATAAACATAAAGATGTTGATGTCGATGAGGAATACTTCGACGAAGGAGATGATGACATGGTGGGGACGATTTCGATAATCCCTACTGAGTACCTTGGGGAATGCGAAGGTAATCCGGATGAGGATTACGATCAGGAAGACGAAGAGACTTTTTCTTTTATTCGCATAGAAGATGAACTAGGTGTCTTCCTTCGCCCTACTGAAAAGCAAATGTCTCATTTGCGTCCTCTTACATTGTTGCTGTTGTGAATGGTTACAAGATAAACAAGGTACTGATTGATGGTGAGGCAGCAATAAGTCTCTTGCCTGAAAGGATGCTAGGAAAAGTAGGGAAACATGTTAGTGAGTTGGTCCCTACAAATATTGCTGTAACTGATTTTAGTGGGAATTCCACGCCAGCGAGAGGGCTGGTTACCTTAACTGTGAATGTGGGGTCGTCGGAAAGACACTCAGTGTTTGTGGTGGTGCCATCGAAGGCAAGTTATAACGCCTTACTTGGGAGAGATTGGATTCATGGAATAGGTGCGGTGCCATCTATGGCGCATCAAAGTGTGCTTCTATGGACTGAGGAAGGCAAGCCTGAAATTGTCAAAGCAGATTCGAGTCTTTATGTCGAACAAATGCATGCCAATTTTAGGATATATAATCGCAAGCTAAAGCCTTTAAATGTTGATCGATCTCTGAATCCTTACAATTGTGAAGGTTGTTATTTGACTTTGGATGGACTGTCAGTGAAGTTGCGCTACCCAGACATGCCCTATGAACCAACAGGTTGGGATTGTGATTCTTGAAGGCTTCGAAGACTGAACCATGGACCAGGTTGAGAAAGTTTCCGATTACCTGGTAACTTTGCATAATTATTTAAATAATTTCCAAGCTTTAGAAAATAAAGATGATTCTTCTGATAAAGTTGAATCAGATAGAATTAATAGATTTGTTAGTAGTAATATGTTTGATTCGACACCTCTAGTCGAATGTAGTAATGATTTTTCTATTACTTGTAATGAAGTCAACGATATGAGTCGGACTGCCGATTTAATAGCAGAGGCTCATTGTTTAGAAAATAAAAGTTGTGATGATTCAATCAAAGATCAAGTTTCTACTCTTTCTCATGATGTTATTGATTTTACTTTTGATTGTATTTATGATTTGGAGCCTTTGGGATTTGAAAAATGTACAACTGAAGATGATCATTATAAGGGGTTTGAATCTCAAGATCCTTTAGAAGAAGTTAATTTGGGAACTCATGATGATGTTCGAATTACATATATTTGTAAAGATCTTATTGATCCTTTCTGAACTAATCTTATCGATTTGTTACATGAGTTTAAGGATTGTTTTGCATGGGACTACCATGAAATGCCTGGTCTTGATCGATCGTTAGTAGAACATCGATTAGCATTGAAACCCAATGCTCGACCTGTAAAACAAACCCATAGACGTTTTGCTCCTGAAATCAATGTGAAAATTAAGGAAGAGATAGAACGCTTGATTAAAGCCAAATTTATTCGAACCGCTCGTTATGTAGAGTGGGTGTCGAATATAGCTCCAGTGATGAAGAAAAATGGAAAATTGAGGGTGTGTATCGATTTTCGAGATTTGAACAATGCTACTCTAAAGGATGAGTATTTCATGCAAATTGCAGATATGTTAATCGATTCTGCAGCAGGAAACGAAATCCTAAGCTTCATGGACGGTTATTCTGGATATAACCAAATTTTTATAGCGAAGGATGATGTGGCCAAAACTGCTTTCCGTTGTCTTGGGGCATTAGGTATGTATGAATGGCTGGTTATGCCTTTTGGTTTAAAAAATGCTGGAGCGACATATCAATGAGCAATAATGCCATTTTCCATGAGTTTATTGGAAAATTTATGGAAGTGTATATTGATGACGTAATGGTCAAATCCATTTCTGTAAATCAACATATAGACCACTTAAGAAAAGCATTCATGACTATAAGAAAAAAAGGATTGAAAATAAATCCTTTGAAATGTGCTTTTGGTGTATCGGCAGGAAATTTCTTAGGTTTTGTTGTTTATAAAAAGGGGATAGCTATCGATAAGAATAAAACAGATGTAATATTAGCTTTGTCTGCACCCAAATCAAAAAAAGAAGTACAATCGTTTTTGGGGAAAATTAATTATCTTCGAAGGTTCATTTCGAATCTTTCAGATCAAACCAGGGTGTTTGCGCCTCTAGTAAAATTAAAGAATGGTTCGAAATTTGAATGGACTACAGAACATCAATCAGCATTCGATTCGATTAAAACTTATTTGGCCAAGGCCCCGATTATGGCGAATGTTCGTCCATTTGAGCCTTTAAAATTATATATTGCAGCATCTGAGAATTCGATTGGATGTATGTTAGCCCAAGATGATGAAAATGGGCATGAACGCGCAGTTTATTACCTTAGTTGAGTCCTAACTGATATCGAAACAAGGTATTCGCCGACTGAAAAATTATGTTTGTCATTATATGATGCTTGTATGAAATTAAAGTGTTATATGGTGGCTAAGTCGGTAAAGGTGATAGCGCAGACTGATGTTGTTAAGTATATGCTTAGTTTCCCTATGTTAAGGGGGCGTTTGGAAAAATGGATGTTAGCATTAACAGAATTCGATTTGCAATATGTCCCAGCGAAAGCTGTTAAAAGACAGGTCATTGCAGACTTTTTTGTGGATAATTCAAAAGGTCTGAATGACCAGGGGGCAAATATTATTGATGTAGAGGTCAATTATTCGAAATTATATTTTGATGGATCTAAGCACAAAGATAGTGCAGGGGTTGGAAACCTCATTATTTCACCTGAGGGTGTTCCATTAGAATTTTTGTTTGAATTAAAGTATCCTTGCTCTAATAATGTCGCTGAATATGAGGCTTTAATTTTAGGTCTCGAAATTTTAATTGACAAAGGAGCTTTAGAGGTTCAAATTCTAGGAGATTCACAATTGGTTTTAAAGCAGTTATCAAAGGAGTTTAAATGTAACAATGAAATGTTACAGAAATATTTAGTAACTGCTTGGGAGATGTTAACTTCTTTTCAGAAGGTTTCTTTGGTACATATCCCTAGAATTCATAATGAAATTGGTAATGAATTGGCCCAAATTGCTTCAAGATATCGGGTTAGCCCAGAAACTATTAGAAAATTTTCTAGTATCCATCAAATTTTAGTGCCAGCAAGTGAAAGAGAAGTGTTGTGTATGAATGAATGGGAGGATTCTGATTGGAGAAATCTTATTGCTCAGTATTTGAAAGATCCCAATACTGCAGTTGATAGAAAGGTAAAGTTACGAGCAATGAACTTTGTTTTATTGGCTGATGAGTTGTATAAAAAGGGGATTGATGGAAGTTTGTCAAGATGTTTAGGTCGAGAAGATCAGAATATTGCTCTGGGCGAGGTTCATAATAGAATTTGTGGTGCTCATCAGGCAGGAAGAAAAATGAGATGGGTGTTATATCGAAATCATATATATTGGCCGTCTATGATAAAAGATTATATTGATTATGCAAAAGCATGTCAAGAATGTCAGAAACATGGCTCGATACAACAAATTCCAGCAGCTGAGTTACATTCGATAATAAAGCCATGGCCATTTAGAGGTTGGGCTTTGGATCTAATTGGCTTGATTCATCCTCCTTCATCAAGACAACACAAGTTTATCTTAGTGGCTATTGATTATTTTACGAAGTGGGTTGAGGCTATTCCGTTAGTAGAAGCTGGGCAAAATAAGATAATTGACTTTATTGAAGAAAATATTATCCATCGATTTGGAATTCCTCAGACATTAAGTACTAACCAAGTAACTATGTTTACTGGTCAAAGAATTAAAAACTTTGCAGCTTCGAAAAATATTAATATGGTCACTTCGACTCCTTATTATGCACAAGCTAATGGCCAAGTTGAAGCAGCAAACAAGATATTGATAGGCTTGATTAAAAAGCATATTGGGAATAGGCCTCGAACATGGCATGAGACTTTAAGTCAAGTGTTATGGGCTTATCAAAATTTACCAAGAGGTTCGACAGGAACCTCACCTTATAAATTGGTGTATGGCCATGATGTAGTATTACCATTGAAAATTAATTTGAATACCTTGAGGGTATCGAAACAGAACGATTTGCCGATCGATGATTATTAGAATGCAATGTTTGACGAGTTCAATGAGTTAGATTCAGAGCGAATCTTAGCACTAGAGAATATAATTCGACAGAAAGAAAGTGTTGCTCGAAGTTATAATCGTCGACTTTCTAGAAAATCTTTTCAAATAGGAAAATTGGTTTTGAAAGTTATTTTACCAATGGAAAAGAAATCGAGATTTCTTGGTAAGTGGTCCCATAGTTGGGAAGGTCCGTTTCAAGTGATAGGGACATATTCTGGAAACGCTTATTAAATTAAAGATATCGAGTCAGGAAAGGTGATTAGCTCGATTAATGGAAAATATTTAAAACTTTTCTATTGTTGGCAAATATAGAAAATTCAGCATGCATAAAGTAAAAGAGACAAAATTCATTACAAAATAAAAGGAAAAGTTTAAGGCGCCAATAATTTAGCCAGAACAGAGCGCAGTTTTGTCCTTTGTTTTCCAGAGTTGTGAGCATCCCAGTTTGTTTAGATTTATCAGTCTGGATTTTCTCAAGTTGTTGTTCGACTTTCTCTGGCTCAGTGTCAATCGAGACAAGTTGTTGGATAAGGAGATGTTCTTCTTGCTGAGCTGCAACCAAAGGTCTAGCCAAGGTGGTCCGATTTTGGCGTATAGTAGTGAGTTGTTCTTGAATTAGAGCCAATTCCGCTTCGAGCCTTGCTTCTTCTTGGTCATGAAAGGCTTGGATAGAAATAGCACGGGCAATCTTTAAATCAAACTCGTCACGAGCATCTTTGATTGGTTGAGCAGTTGCTTGGTAATTTTCAATTTTGGATACGGCTGTGGTTTCTCGATTTTTAATTTCTTGGAATTGAAAATGGAATGCGACACTTTCTTCGATGAGTTGTTTAAATCCTCGAATTAAATCAAAATTGGGAATGTTGGTTGGGAGTTCAAAAGAGGAGCTTAAAAGAGAGGTTAAGAGTTGATTAAGGATTGGGTCATTAACCCATGTGGCAGGAGGATGATCCAAGAGCTTGATGAGTGATCGAAGTTGTTCCCGAGTGTCAGGATCCAATTCGATTGGAGGTCTTGTAGAAACTGGACTTGAGATGACTGGAACAGATATTGGCACTTTGGTTCCTTGGATGATTTTATTCAAAATAGAAGTCAAGTCATCCAAGGTAGCACTAGATGGAGTTGTCGGGATAATTGACGTGCTTGGTCTTGGTCCTGGAGGAGTCTGAAGTTGTGCCAAGTCTGAAGGTGTTGGTTGCAATTCTGGTAGAGTTTCTGAAACCTTGGATTTGGAGGAGTCTAAATTGGTAGTGTCAGCAGCCTTGGAAGCAGAATCAGAGTCAGGAACTATTAGATTCTTTTCAGAAAGAATAACCTGATTATTTGGTGAAGTCGATTCAATCCTTTGAGTTTCTGCTGGAGAATGTTGCAAAGGATTGGTTGTTGGATCAACTATTTGTGTTGTGTGAGAAGAAAGTGGAAAAGTGGCTGGAATTACTTTGGGTCCTGAAAATTGAATCGAGTCGTGTGACGTTGATTGTTCTTGACCGTGTTGCTGTGGCAAAATTAATGGGTTAAGTTCTTCAATAGAGGTGAATGAGTGAGTGACGTGGGCAGGCTAGAACAAAAGGTACACATTTGTGAGTTTAAATTTTACATTAAAATAGGTAAAGTTCGTAGTGACGATTGTGTTACCTGAGAAGTTTTGGTCCTGCGGATCAATTGAGGACCAGAATCAGAATCAGCTATATCTTCTGATTGGGAAGAGACAGCAGAGTGTCTTTGTTGGCCGGTTCGATTTCCTCAGACTCTCAGTTGATGAAAGTAGTATCAACTGATAAGAAATCCAGAATTAAGTGTGATTTAAAAGACAAAAGTTGAAATATGTTTTAAATAAAGAGAGGAATTATAAAGTTACCTTTCGAGAAGTTTTAGTGGGAGTTTTCCTGCTTTTCGCTGGTGGTGGTCGAGCAGTTTCAGCTTTCCTTTTCTAAGTTCTTTTTGGAGAACTCTCAGCAATAGGGGCGGTTTGGATTGTAGTTTGTTGAATGTCTTCTAAGGTACGAGTGTACCTAGCATAATAGGCAGCCCACCATTCAACACATGATTTGGTGATATAGGAACTGCGTTCATACACCATGAAATTAAAACGATCTCTGCGTTGTTGATTCATGGCGAGGCAAGAGTCGAAGTCTTCTTGAGTAGTCAGAAGGAAGTGACAGAAAGGGTCATCGTTTCGAGGCTGAGGTTTGGGAATGGCTTGTGAAAATCCTAATTGTCTGGCGGACAGGTGAGGAGCATACAAAGTTATCTTGAATTTTTCTTTTTTTTGTAAAGATAATCCTGTGGGGATTACCTGAATGGCTAATAGGTGTGCCCAACTTCGGTTGGCAAGTTCACTTCCTTCATTTGAGTTTGAAAAAAGCAAACGATCTGACCAGGCAGGGCCTCGGTTACGGCGCAAAAAAGGAGTAAAATTCAGTTGTTCATTCTCAAAATTTTTACAAGAATGAAAAAGGGTGAAAATAGCCCAAAACCTATCCTCATCTGATTGTACATTTGGGAAATTGGATTTGTACGCAGATAATCGAAACCCTTCAATATACTGCTTATCAGTATGACCACTCTCGGGTTTGGTCATAAAATTCTCAAAGATGGCATTGAGCCATAATTGAAGAAGCCATAGAGGGCCTCTTGCACTTATTATTTTGTTATCTCGTAGGTCACAAACAAATTGGCCAAGTTCTTCGAAGATGTGCCCCAAAAGAAGCTTAGCCAAGTTGAAAGTTTTACCTTCGTGGAGAAGTATAGCCAAAGAGAGGTAAAGTTTTGACATTGGACGCTACGAGAACAAAATAGAATTGCATTTAACCAGTAGAATAGGAAAGCTACATGTTCATTATCGGTGATTCTTGTACCTTCTCTACCCATGTTATGGGCGATGAAATCACTGTAAGAACTACTCAGAATGACGTTGTATTGACGTTCAGGTTGCATTTCAGAAGTATAATCTGGTGAATTAATGGGAAGTTCAGTGATTGCGGCTACATCGAGAAGAGACATTCCAATCATTCCACAAGGAAGGTGGAAGTTATTGGTGGTTCTGTTGCAGAAACATGTAATAATCCCGATCATCCAAGGATGTGTAGTCAAAGAAAAATGAGAGAGTCTCAGCAGTTCATGAATCCCTAGAGCTCCCCAACTGGCGCTTTTAGTAGGTTCGAGACATCGGTACCAGGTTGTAAAGTCATATCCTCGTGGATTGATTTTTGGGTTATTTCTGAACGTCTTTTGGTTGATAAAATGGGAAATATTGAAAGATTGGTTTATTAGCAAATCTTCCCCTTCAGCACTGGGGGAAGAAAGAGATTTCCTGTTCACCTTTTCCAGAGACTCAATTGGTCCGAGGAAGCAATGTGTGTCAGTTCCGATTGTGAAAGGAATTAAAATCCTATTATCACTAGACTGAATGTGAGGATCATCAATGATTTCATCATCGATCTGATTGAGAATGCGAAGAGCTGGTGGAGGTGGTGGTGTTGATGCATGGCCTTTACCTTTGTCAGAAGAGGTGATTTGTGAGGAAGAGCCAGCCATTCTCAGATTGGAAAGTTTTGTGAAGAGATTCAAGGTTGTAAAGAAATCTTAGAGAATGATGGAATTCAGGAAAATTGAATGAAGGTAAGAATGGTGGATTTAAAGTGTTATTGTAACCGTTACTGTAGAGAAAATGCAAAAAGAGGTAACTTCTTGAGGAAGATGGAATGGTGGAGAGAGAAGGCGTGACTCTTGGGAGACATGTCAAGTGGACTGGTGATAATGGAAGGTTTAAATGATAATTATTATTAATTTGAAAACTGACGTTTTTAGATTAAGTGCTTTGCTTTTCGATAATGATACCAAAGGAAACCACGTTAATCCAAGGGGCAATTTGTTGATTGAAAAATTAATTTCGATCCGAAAGAGTCAAATCGAGAAATGTTAAGTATGGGTTTTTCGAGAAAATGTGCTTAGGAGGCTAAGTTTGGGAGTTGCTGATGCGAGAATTGTTTCCAATTGCTTTGTCGAATCGAAGAAGCTAAGTCGAGAGGGAGATTTGATTTGAAGGAGGACTTTCGGAGATTTAGTCGAGTGGTCAACGAAGTGAGAAGGTTAATGGATAATTAATCATATGGGGAATATCTATAATCATGTAGCGGAACAGTTACCAAGGGCGGTTGTGTTTCAAAGTTGTAATTTATTTTAATTATAATTAATTGTAATTAATGTGATCCAATTAACCGTTATGTAAGGTTAGCCTATAAATACTAGGAAATTTCAGTGAAAGGGGTTGGAACTTTTACTCAGAAAAACACTTAAGCACACTCACATCCCAGGGAATTCCTGAGTCTGCAATCGAGTAACTTTTCTGTAGGGTTCCTTCCACCTTCTTTATTCTTTCAATTTATTTTCCTGTAAATTTAACATTTTAATTGATTTTATCTATTAAGTGTTCTTTGCTTTTATTGTTCAATTTATCTTTCTGCGTTTAAATTTTACATGTTGAAGTCCTTTGATTCAAACGAAGGCAATTTATTATTTTTTCTTTAATTTCTTTGAAAATTGTTGATTTAGTTTTCAAAACTTTAATTTCTGAGTTTTATTTGTCAATTCATAAATTTATTTTATTTTAATTTTCAAATTTAGTCTAATCGAAGATGCTTTGATGCACTTCTAGAAAACTGGTACTCACACAGAGGAGTAGGTTTCGCTCCCAGATCACTAGATATCGAACCACCATCGATTTGCTAAAAATCGACAAAACAGTAATAAACATAATTATAAACCAAGTTTTTTGAAACAAAATAATAAAACCAACATTGTCCAAAGCAAAATATTGTCCAAAATATATAATTAAACATCTTTAAGTTTATAATCAATCAAATATAAAACATAATCCAAAATATAACTTAGAACATCTTCAATTATCATCTTCATCCTCTTGTAGATTAATAATATTATAGAAATTTGTAAAAGAATTGCCCTGACAAAAAAACGCTTGGCCGAGCGGGGAAGCCCGCCAAAACCCATGGACTAGACGGTGCGAGTTAGGCAGACTTTTTAAGTTTGACGGTCTCAAATTTCTAGTCAAACCCATCTTTTTTGGTGGGTTACGTGGGTCGGACCGGCAGGTTTCGTCCCGCTTGCCACCCTAAATGTGGTTATTTAGTATAAATTTGTTCAATCACTTTTTTTTAATTATTATTTTCAAGAGGTTATTTTTGAAGTTTTATTAAAGTATTTTAAATTTGATATTAATAATGATGAGATATAATAATTGAGTTATGCTACGTGCACACCAATTTTAGCCACCAATTTCAGTCGTATATAAATATGTACACAAATACAAAAATTCAAAAACTTATAATTAAATTTCACACAGGCGTGATTCTCACAAGCTCTCTCTTGCCATTTTGCGTGAGGTCCTGCACGTTGAGATCAAAAATGTCAACGGCCGGAGTGGAGGAGGTTGCTAGAAAGAGGTAGATAGTGGAAAGAGCGGGAGATCTGTCGAGCAAGGAGGAGAGACCGGGGTGGAGACGGCGGCCGGCAATGGTCTCTCTCTCTCTCTCTCTCTCTCTCACTCTCTCTCTCTCTCTCATCGTTGTTCCCAGGTGTCTGCTTCATTTATTTATATGCTTGCAAGATTCAGGGGTTCAGCAACGATTCCTTTCTTTCTAATGATTTAGCTTTTTAGGATTTTCAATTTGTACTCTCTTTTCTCTTTTTCCTTTTCTTTTTGTTGTTTGAAAAATCTTTGTTATGAGTACTTTTTGTAATTGTTATATCCTTTGTCAAAGTTCATAACTTTGAGTTGATTCTCTCCTTAATACTGTACAATCAACAATTATCATCTCATTTTTGCAGTCTTTTTCGTTTTTGTTTCTTTTATCATTTTTATTAGTGAACACATACACCTAATATGAGTTTGATTATTATTTTAAACATATTTGATTATAATCGAATTTTGTAATATAATTTAGGGCGTATTTGATTATAACATGAGTATGAATTTTGATTTAGATTATTGAGTTTGATTATTATTTTGAGTGTATTTGATTATAATCGGATTTTGTAATATGATTTAGAATGTGTTTGATTATAATCTAATTATTGCACGAGTTTATATTTTTGTTGGATTTTTTAGTTTGACTATTATTTTGAGTGTATTTGGTTATAATCGAATTTTGTAATATAATTTGGAGTAAATCTGAATTCTGAATGGATTATTGAGTTCAATTATTATCTTGAGTGGGTTTGATTATAACAGAACTTTATAATATAATTTGTAGCGTGTTTGATTATAATACGAACAAAACGACACCGAACACAGCAGAATATTTGCAACGGCATGAAGTATTGAATTCTATTGAATTAAAAAAGTAGAAAACATTTTTAAATCTATGAGAAGGTAGTGATAATTATTTTGGAATTGTTTTTGAACCTGCTATCATAGATTACGTAGTGAGCATTGCTGTAATTAGAAAGGCAGGTTTGAAGACCAGTTTTGGTGGCTGATTTTAATGTACAAATAGTATTTTTGATAATAATTAAACAATAAATGTGTGTCCCAAATGTGTTACCTAAGAAATTCTAGTCCCACCGTGTCCTTAATTCCAACCCTTTACTACCACACCACCTCACTTGTAGCCACTACCACCTCACACAATCTCACCCCAACCCAACTCCCTTTCCCTAGTTCACACCTTCTGCCTCATTACTTTCCTCTGCCTGTTGTTGTCGCTATTTTCTTTGCTTCCCATCACCATGCTGGATTTGTGCTTTTGTCAATGGCATTGCTTCCTTCCGTCGTCATCACACTGTTAAGCCTTTCTCTAATTTTCTAGTGTTTGCTGTTCTTTCGCTGCCTCCTGTAGTTGTCACAACCTCTGCCCTCGTCCCTGAAGTCATCAACTTCAGTTACTCTGCTTATCCCTTTCTCATTGGCTCATCGTCCCCTTCTCCCGCACTGGCTGCTGCTTCAAAATAAAATGGATTTGATGTTGTTGTTTTTATGGCAGCACATGTGGGTAAAGGAAGATGTGTCATTGTTGTACTATTGTTGAGAGTAGGGATGGCAACGTGGCGGGTTTTCAACCTATCCGACCAGCCTTGCCATATTTCGATTTATAAAAAATCTAACACTGTTTGTGGATAGTAAACACTTACAGCCTAATCTTTTTCAGCACGTTCTCGCCTCACCCTTACTTGCACTAGTAATATCTAAAATCTAACATACAAAATTAAGGGTAAATATTATATTCAGCTCCTCACTTTTTTTTGTGAGACGTACCACACCTTAATTATTCATAAACCTCAACCAGGTCCCACATGTTAAAAAAATGGACATGTTATCAAATGGCAAACGGTTGCCTCAGATAACAGTGCCAAGTATCAACTCTAAATACTTGTAGGGACTAAAAAATCCCTCTCTACCCCTTCCTCTTTTTCTTCCTCCTTCTCCTCCTTCCCTCCTCCTTTTCCTGAACTTCAGACCCATCATCATCACTACCCACCTCCACGGCCTTAAAACTTTTCCTACAAGAGGGGCATACCAGATTATATCCCAAGTACTTCCTCTCAACCTGCATTAACTTTCGAGGATAGAAATAGTTTCGATCAGTTTCAGAGAAAATTCTCCCATGGCAATTTGAGATTGGGTCTTAGGATTCAACCTGGAATGAGGAAGATCCGGTAGATTCGGGTGATGCAGAAGATGATTTCGAAGACCCTTCCGCAAGATTTGATCATGGCTCCAATGAAAAGGGTGGCGCCGTCAAGAAGGGAGCCACCGCAGCTGGTTATTGCTGCAGTGGAGAAGCAAAATGAGAACATGGTTAACAACCTGAATTTCAACAGTGAAGGGAGCTTTTTGGAGGACAATGATTCAACGATGATGGATTGAAGGTCACTAGAACATTCAGTGGTGTCAATAGGGAAAGCAGGGGAGGACCGTGTCCATGTGGTGGTGTCGGAGGAACACAAATGGGTGTTCGTGGGGATCTATTATGGATTCAACGGCCAAATATACTTGATTACTTGCTTTTGAATCTTTACAATGCAATGCACAAGGAGCTCAAGGATTTGCTTTGGGATGATGGAGTTTATGGGAATTCCAATTTGGGGGTTAAAGATTTAATCTTGACAACTGGAGAAGATGATAGTGATGCTTGTGCTGGTTGTGTTGATCAACATAATAATAATAAGATGAATGATGAAGAGGGGTGAATGGCTCAAGACCCAGGACGACGTTGAGGTCTTTGGAGGAAGTGAAGTTAGACTCTACCAAGAACTTGAGGCGTAGAGCTTCTTGCTCGTCTCGTTTTGTCGATGTAGCCGTTGATGATGGGTCTGAAGAAAAGAAAAAAGAGGAGGATGAGAAGGAAGAAGAAGAGGAGGAGAGGGTAGAGAAGAGGTTTTTAGTCCTGAAGTTGATATTTGGTACTGTTACCTGACACATCAACAGATGATTATTTGTCATCTGGTAGCAGCGATCGATTTGTTCATTTTTCTTAATAGGTGGATGCCTTATTGAGATTTAAGGATAATTAAGGTGCGTTATATCTAAGGAGGAAAAAGTCTAGAGCCGGATAGAATTTTTACCCTAAAATTAAATTTTAAAATTTATAAAATAAATGATAAAAAATAAGATTTAAACAACATACTTAAAAACCTTAATGTTTAGTCACTAAACAAATCAAAACAATGTTCAAGAAGTTGACTAAATTCCCAAAGTGGTCACCCGATTCGGTCTGTGCACCAATGTTACCCCTCAGTTTCTAATTACACTAACTAGACCCTCCAGATTGAATGCGGGGCTCCATACAGTTCCTTGAGCTCATTTTTGGCATGAGTCAGCAAGCAAAGAGCTTATCTAGCACTACTGCTGCCACCTAAGATGTTATAACGGCTAGCTGATATGGCATATATTTCAAAATTTCCAAATTCAATCCTTGTAAATCCTAAACACAATTCTTCCTCCTTCCTTTCTGATTGTGTTCCTGTGCTTCAACCTATCCACTTCAACGTCACCTAGGCAATTTCTGTTACCAAGATAATAACCCATCTTTCCATTCACACCTTTTTCAAAGGTTCCCCCATGATAAAACATTATATCCAGAACTCATCCATTTGCATCATAAATAAATAAATAAACAAATTAAACACATTCAACAGAAATATTGTATCACAATTTCACAAGGGTAACACTAACGCAAAAATGGCTCTATTCCATACATAAAAAAATAGAGTATAGAAACTCCCTAGCATAAAAACCACAAAAACCCTAACAAGATAACATCGTCACAAAATAAAAAATGCAAATGAAGTCATAAAAAAATAACAACTCAAACGAAGAATCATCAATGAGTACCAGAATTTTTTTTTGGGACAAAAATTGATTACTAACCTCGCTCATACAAATAATGGTGGTGATCTTTTGCTTCGGGGACTGCCATCGAACGGCGCCCGTCCTTCTCGTGCCAACAAACTCAAGAAATCCTTAAACGAAAACTGCCCTAGTCTAACGAGCTTCTCTGGAAAAGAAGGCAAAACTTTTTTGAGAAAAAAGTAGTAAATGATCAATACACTTCAACAAAGAAACCTTTTCAATTCTCTGGGAAAAAAACAATGTCGTATCTTTTTCATTTGGCTCCAACGAGCAAAACAACATCACTCCTTCATCCTAGCGGGCAGCGACAGTAACAGATCAGTTCTCCGCTTGCTGACTCACGCTGAAAATGAGCTCAAGAACCTGTATGGAGTCCAACGTTCAATCTAAATGGTCTAATTAGTGCAATTGAAAACTAACGGATAACATTAGTGTATAGGCCGAATTTCGGAGACGACTTTGAGGGTTTAGTCCAAAAAATTTTAACATTATAATAAATCATAAAAAAAAAATCATATATAGTGGTAAGGTGACTAGTGAAGGCCAAAGGTAGCGGTGATAATGGAAAAGACAATGAACAGTGAGTATGTAGGAATTTGTAGTGATGCGTTGGAAAGAATAGGGAACAATATTGATCCAGGGTTAAAAATATGGCGTATTTGGGAATGAAATTAAGGTTTAATGAAAGGGAATTGTTAAAAACTTTTTATAATCTTTTAGTGTACGAGTAGTTTTGTCATGTAAAACACATTTTTTATGAATACAATGTTAGTTTTATTTTTCATAAATAAATTTATCAACATTTTGAAATTCATGAATAGAAGTAATAATTTTTTACTTTAAAGATCAACTAGCAATTAACTATTAGCGAATTTTTATATTTTTATTTATAATTTGATCATATTATTTAGGAAAAATTAACGAAAATGATCATTAATAACAACTAATTAATAAAAGAGACCAATTATATCGTTATTATTAAAAAATACTTATTTAAATAAAATTTATAAAAAAATTAAAATATCGTTTTAAAAAGACAATAATACCATTAATTTTTTAGTCTAATATTTTTCATAAAAAATCATTTTTTTAATACCAAACAAAAAAATCGTGATTCTTTTTTATTTTTCGAGCTTCAATAGTTTATTCATATTCTTGATCCCAATTTTTCTTCACGGAAAAGACATCACCTATACTAGAACTAGTTAACATGAACAATGCAAACAATAACTATAACCTTAATTAACTAATGGCAATACTACCCAGCATCGATGAAAACGAATTTGTACAAGGAGAACTGTTGGTTAGATTTTCCAATTTCGCAACAGGATCTTCTATTCTTAAGTATTCATGGCTAAATTACAATACAAATTATCGGAATAAACCTTATAAATATATGAGTATCGATAATGTTTTTTATATATAATTAAGCTCACGTCCGTTCTGAAAAGCTCCAACCAAAACATCCAAATATAATATATCACACCGTACAAAACAGAAAGATGAAAGAAAGCTAGCACACCCAATGAAAATCATAGACAATTGATAAATATATTAAGTGTTAATTAATATATAGAATCATTTTGTATTCTCATTCTATAGGAGCTATTAATAATGCCCATACAGCACAACTGATTAATTATATTTGGACGCATAACATAATAACACGTAAATATTGAAGTCAATAGTTTGTTTCTTGATGTTAGTGAGAAAAAAAAACTAGTTCCTAGTTTGCATCTAACATCTTAAACCAAAATCAGTGATATACAATTTAACACATTGTAATATTTGCACGCTTTTCATTTTTCTTGTTACCTAGTTTTACATTTTTCCAGTTATAAACTTTGTTGGTTCCTAACTTTCACAGTTTTAATTTATTGCTTCATATCATAACAGTGTCTTCCAATTGCTTATGCAAAAGTCTTGATATTCATTTTTGTGATTCTGCAGAAGCTGTACTCCGTATATTATAGGATTCCGAATCTGTATACGTATAATTAATGGTGGGGACTCAAAAGATGCTAGCCTTTAGAAGAATCATGAACATATCTCTGAATTTTCCTCTGACTAGAATAGTACTCTTGGCACTGTTATAATCTCCAAAATTTTTCGTATTTAATTTAATTGTCTTAAAAGAAGAATATAAAAAAAAAATCTTTAGATA
>NC_029788.2:106861780-106871978 GCF_000816755.2 Arachis ipaensis
AGATATATATCATATCTTTTTATCTCATACAAATTTTAAATTATATCATATTTTTTGTGGTGTTTTTATATTCGTATTAGTATCTGTATTTCAATAAATTTAGAGTGTTAAATGAAATAAACTTAAGCTTCACTTAGTCTTCAAAGTTTAAGGGTTGTAGGCCACGTTAGAAAAATAAAACACTTAATACTTGCATAGATCTCTTTATAGTTAATACAGAAAATTATGCAAAGAAAAAACTTGAACAAATAAATAAATTTGAAAATCATGAAATATGATCTGTTTGGTGGGTCAATTGAATTGAATCCCAAATTTTCCTAGTGACTCAGGTGTCAAGATTCCCTTCCGATTTTGGCCCACATCATGACAAGCTATGAGGCCCAGATGACTGACCCTTGGTCTGTAGTCTGTTGACTGTTGTTCATATTCACTGTTTCGGCTTGAATTGGTCGAGGAAAAGATGAAAGAGAAACAATAACCCTTACGTTTAGTATGATGATGTATTTAATATCTCAAGTTTAAAAGTGAAGATCATTAAGAAAAGGATAAATTTTCTACTATCGTATCACTTACTTAATTTGATATTATTTGACTAAAATATCGAATAATTTTTTGAAATAATATCTGAAATTTATGCAATTATTTAAAATGGTTCTCAAGATCTAAATTTTTTTATAGTAGTTTTTTAGATAGATTTTCGAACACCACAGTAGTCCTTGCGTCATTTTCGATGCTGAATCAGCTGTCAGAGTGCTAATGTGGTTATCTTTTGCTATGCTGGACAATCTCAACAGCTAAATGACGTGAATTCATTCTAATTTGGATTCAATTTGTCTCTTTCCCATTTTATAACTCTAACACCAAATGTGCAGAGTGCTTTTTTCTGTGTTTTTTTTATCTTTTTCATCTCTTTTTTTTTTCTTCTTTGTCTTGTTGATATCAATATTCAGAAACCATGATGGGAGGTGGTAGCACTGCTGTAAAGAACTCTGTTCGGTCACCTTCTAATGGCTACTAGACAAGGACGCAAAACCGTAAGAGGGCAGTGCGAATTCTTGAATGGTGTAGTTGTGGCTACCGTCTTATTTTGAGATATGTACAATAATATAACAACTTTCCAAACCAAATAAACCATATTGCTCTAGGGTATGCACTCTACCCTGCTTTATTCGAAAAACAATGAATAAACTCCAACTTAGCAAAAATACTATCAAACCCTAGCAACAAAAACAAAAAACAAAAATATAATTTTCAAACAAGACTCACATTATGATTATATAAAAGAAACATTACTTCTTTGCTAAAAAAAATTGGAACCATACCTTTGCTATCAACAATGATGGAGCCACAGTAACTTTCTAGCTGAGGAGCAAATGATATCCTTCGATCCTTCAGCGTCGTTGTAGTTATCGCAAGGTATACAACCCAATAAAAGAATCCCTAAAGTAGCGCCATTAAAAAAGTGGAAGTAGAGAAGACGAACAAGTGTGTTTGTATTTGATCACAGTTTTTCTTTGAGCAAAAGAAATCTTCAAACAACGTTGTTTTGTCTAACAATAGGTGCCAAACTAAAATGGCGTCGTTTTAGAAGTATCCAGCATAGTAAAAAATGGCCACATCAATACTTCAACAGTTGATTCAGCACTAAAAATGACGCAGAAATTATTATAGTGCTCAAAGCTCTATCTGACCAGTAACCACTATAGAGAAATTTGAATCTCAATAATCATCATTTTGAGTAATTATGTGAATTTTAAAGCTATTATAAAAATTTACTCCTAAAATATCATTATGATATATTATAAAAAAAAAAACTTTTTTGTAATTATTTTTCTATTTTTTCCTCAAATTCCATGAATTTCTAATGGTGATGTGTAGGAATGGGAAAAACAAAACTTATTAAAATCAGTATGTGTAAAAATTACCTATTATAGAGATGAAAACGAAAATCTATTAAATTTCTCTAAAATAGAGACATATCTCCATGAATAAATGAGAACGGTACGGAAAAAAAATTATTTGATGAAGACCTGTTAAATCCTATATAAAAAGCCTAAACTAAAATTTTTGTACAATATTATTATTGAATATAGATAATACATGAATAATCTTATACGTGTGAAATGGTTTGATTTTAAAATATTTTTTTTTTAAAAGAAAGAGCTCAACAAAGCACAGTGGAGCAATTAAACAGAAACAAAATAACCAACTTAAAAAAAACGCAAAACATTAAGAAAATACTTTGTCATTTCTGGCATAGCCATCAACAACTAAAGGGGTCCACACCTCTGCACTCGTTGTGGCTCAACACAGTCATGTGAGTGATTTCTTCAACTCCTTTCCTTGTATTCTGAAATATCCGTCTATTCCTTTCCAGCCAGATGTTCCAACCGATCGCACAGAAGCTTCTCAATCGTTTCTCTCTATCCTCCCTCCTCCTCGGCCCCTCTGTCCAACACAGAAAATGTTCTCTCATTGAACCTGAAATAGACCATTGTTGGCCAACCATCGATAATCAAGCACTCCACACATGCCAAGCAAATTCACAGCATAGAAACAAGTGGTGCACATGTTCCACATTTTTATTACATAGAGCACAGATTTTATCTTCCTGGTTAATGATCCCTAACCGGCTCAGCCGTTCTTTTGTATTCACCTTACCTATCAGGACAAACCAAGCAAATAGCTCTACTCTAGGTGGAACTAATCCTTTCCAGATGGTCTTTGTGAAGCTGTAGCTCGTCACCTCCTCCGGAAGCATCGCCTCCTGCAAAACCTAAACAAATGAGTTAGCTGAATAAACTCCTTGTCTATCATATTTCCACACCACCCTATCCTCTCTGTTATTTACTAGTTTCACAGGGCTCAATGCCTCATGTAATTGACCAGGTAGTTCCAACTCCCATTGAAAGAGCTCTCTCCTCCATTGGAAGTTCCAAATCCAGTCTAACCCGTCTCAAAATCCACAATCCCCTATAACAGATCCACNCAAGCAACCATATATCCTCCCAAAATCGCGTATGCCGCCCAACACAAACCTCCATAGACAAGCTTGTAACCATCTTATCCCTTATATGGTTATTCGTTATTTGTAGCTAGCAGATATCCTTCCACGGTCCTCTTCTATTAGGCAGCATCTGAGTTGACAACGGTTCATTAGGATTCAAATTATAGCAAGAACAAACCACCTTCATTCACAACGGGCAATCCTCCTTAGCGAACCGCCACCACCACTTAAACAGCATAGCTGTGTTACGGACCATAGCATCCCCAACTCCCAACCCGCCTAGTTTTTTAGGGGCCTGCACCACTTCCCATCTTACTAATGCCATTCCGTTACTACCATCGTCCTTACTCCACAAGAACCTTCTTTGCAGTGAAATCAATTTCTCAGCCACAGCTCTTGGCATCTTGAACAAACTCAAATAATACACAGGCAGACTATTTAAGACTGATTTAATTAGCACCAACTTCCCAGCTTTATTCAGAACTTTATCTTTCCACAAACTGAGCTTCTCCTTCACTTTGTCTATTATAGGCTTCTAGGTCTTCACCAACCTCGGATTTGCACCTAAGGGGACACCCAGGTATTTGACTGGAAGAGACTCACCCTTACACCCCAACAACTGGCACATACTCTGGATCCACTGTTCGTCATAATTTATCGGAATCAAGCTTGACTTGTCAAAATTAATACTGAGCCCTGACATCAACTCAAAGCATCTCAATAGCCGCTTGTAATTCTTGATAGTTTCCTCCTCTAGTGGGTAGAATAGCATTGTGTCATCAGCAAACTGAAGATGTGACAGCGGTATACTATCTCTCCCAATCAACAATGGTGATATACATCCATTCCTGACTGCCTCTCCCACCATTCGATGTAGAACATCCACAACCAGTACAAATAAGAACGGAGAAAGCAGGTCACCTTATCTCAGGCCTCTTTCCATCTTTAACGGCTTCGATGGTGACCCATTTATCAGAACCGACATAGATGCAGTGGTCACACACTCCATAACCTACGATCTCCATCTATGGCTGACGGGTGGAAAAAAGCCGGTTAAGAAATTCTAATAAAAGTAGTAGCGTTGTGAGTACAGCCTTAACCGACGAAATTTTCACTATCAATTTAAAAGATATCACAATTAAGAACAAATAACTGGGAGTAAAATTCCCAGGTCGTTTCCCAAAGAGTTGATACAGCAGTGTAAATTATTGATCAGGAATTTTCTGAGAAACTTTTGAAGTTTGAGAACGGAAAATTAAATAACTAAAAATCAAAGCAATGAATAATAGCAAGATGTGTTATGTATTTGAATTAAAAAGGCCTTGGCTGAGAGAAGATTAATTGGAGTTTCTATCATTGTTGACTTTCCCAAGTATAATAGTAAAAGTTGTTGCTTCCACTCAGTTATCCTCTTGCAGTTGTGAAGGAAGGTCAAGTGGGTAACGCTAACTCCGATTCACAAGTCCTAATCCTTTTCTGTGAGGGATTAAAGTTAGTGGAAAGTGAGTTAGCCAGTAATTTCCAATTACAAATTAATACTTGAGTTTTTCAACTCAAGGGGTTCCAATTAGACAACTTTCAAGCCAAGTTGAGAGTTTTAAATCATAACATGAATGCCATTTTTCAACAACATGGAATGAGAATAAATAAGAGACATGGTAATTAAAAATAAATTAATAAAAACAAATTTTGAAGCTGATAATTAATTGAAGGAAATCAAACAAGTAATGGAATTAAATGTAAAAATTATTCATTGCATTAATAAATCCCAAAATTAACAATATCCATATATGACCACGAGCAAATTAAATGGAAAACAAAATAGTAGAGTAATAGAAAAGCAAACTATAACGATGAAAACTTCAATCGAAGGTAGAAGTAGCTCTCTCAATATCCAGTCCAAAAGCTTAAAACTGAAATCTAAAAACCCTAGAGGAAGTAGTGTTTTCTCCCTAAAATTCAAAACTAAAACTAAAACTAAGTGAAAGTGAATGTGTCTTGAGTCTCTGCTTGTCCCCTGACTCTAGTCTGTGTTTTTGGGCCGAAAACTGGGTCTAAAACAGCCCAGAAATTGCCCCCAGCATCTTCTGTAATTGCAGCACGTGACGCACGTGACGCGTACGCGTCGATGTACGATGCGCCAATGCACGCGCATGCATCAGCCATGCGTGCGCGTCGATCCTCGCTGCCAGCTCCTTAGTTTCTTGTGTTCCTTCCACTTTTGTCAGCTTCCTCTCCATCCTCTAAGCCATTCCTGCCTTATATAGCCTAAAAACACTTAACACACAGATCACGGTATCAAATGGTATAAAGAGAAATTAAATATAGACTATTTAAAGGCTTAGGAAGCAAGTTTTTAATTATGGAACAAAATTAGGAAGGATTTGTAAAACTATGCAGTTTGTATGAATAAGTGTGCGAAGAACTGATAAAAACCACTCAATTTAGCACAAGATAAATCATAAAATAGTGGTATATCAATTGCCAAACCCCATCTTTTGCAATACAATGTCCACAAAAATCCACTTGACGCTATCATATGCTTTTTTGAAATCTAGCTTAATTATTGCTGCCTCCTTTTTTCTCAGTTTAAGCCAGTTTACTGTTTCACATGCGATAAGTGCCCCCATCATGTATTTTCCTACCATTTACAAATGCACTCTGAGTTTCCCTACTAATGCTGGCATGACTGATCTCATCCTCCTAACCAAAACCTTAGAGAGAACCTTGTAAACGCACCCAAACATGCTGATAGGACGCAGATCTTTAATCTCCTTTGCCCCAATGAACTTAGGTGCCAACGCCACCTAAGTGATATTAGAGTCAGTCGGCAACCTTAACGTCTGAAAAAACTCCATCACTACAGCCGTGAATTCAGACCCAATCTCACCCCAACATCTCTTGATAAAATTCATGTTGTACCCGTCGCAACTTGGTGCCTTAGAAGACTCACAATCCCACACGACTTCTCTGATCTCCTCAGCTGGTGATATAATTCTTTGTAGTATTCCTTGATAGCAATTTTTATTCTATCTTGATTCCTGACCAGCCTGCCGTTGATTAACAGTGTATCAATCATGATATTCCTCTTTGTTGCTGAAGCTATGTTGTGAAAGTATCTTGTATTTTTGTCCATGTCCTTTGCTTGCCGAGACCGAGACATCTGTTTCCAATGGACTTCCTTTCTGACATACCACCTCTTACAGCAGGTAACCAGCGCCTTCCTTCTAGCCTCCATCGCTCCATCATACACCCCAGTGCTTACCAAGTCATCAATCTTCTTAATTTCTTCCTCAAACTTTGTAATCTTCGTGTCCATATCCCCAAATTTAGCCTTATACCAACTTCTTAGCGAAATCGTTAGAGCCTTCAACTTGTCTGCGAACTGCATCTCCCCCAAACCTCTCCACTCCTCCTTCACCAAGCTGAGAAAGCCTTCATGCGTAAACCATGAATCTAGACTTCGGAACGGCCTTGGACCCCCCCTGCTTCATGTACTCTAAGATTACAGGACAATGATCTGACAAACCCCTTGGTCCACCGTGTATCCGAATCTCAGAAAAATCTTCTAACCACTCCACGCTAACCAGAGCTCTATCTATTCGAATGCAAGAACGTCCCCCGAAACCAGGTGAACTTGCGATCTGTGAGCGGCATATCCACTAGATGCATATCTTATATCCAACTCTTGAATTCTTCCGCCGACCTGGGTAGAATATTAGTACCTTGCCTTTCGTCCACATGCACTATCTCATTAAAGTCTCCCATGTAGCAGCTAGGGACCTGACATAACCCAGCCATGTAACTCAGCTCTTCCCACACCTGAATCTTTGCATCCCTATTATGTGCACCATAGACCAAGAAAATAGCACAATTGAAATTCTCTTTACCAAGACCCCTTCAACACACAACCATCTCTCCCCCTTATAACAATTATTCATTTTAAACACTGATTCATCCCATATTAACAAGAGTCCACCCGCTGCACCATCAGAGCCTACAAAATCCCACCCTGCACCATCTTACCCCCAAATTCTCGCAACATCAAATCTGGTCACTACTTACTTTTTAGTCTCAATCAACCCCATCAGATCTAATCTATCTTTTTTCTTTAATTCTTTCACCATTCTTATCTTACCATTACCCCTTAACCACCTAACATTCCAAGAGCTAAAACTCATTTAAAATTCTTTGGCCACACTTGTTTTTATGTTTGGGTCTGCATTGTCTCAGTTTTTCCTTCTGCTTCGCCAATTTTCTTTTGCGTTCTATTTTTTCGTTCTGCGCTTGGAGTATTGCCAAAATTTCATCTTCTTCATTGACCATCATAGCCCCCGACTCCTTTGCCAACTCCTAGGTCCTCCAGTTCTCCAGCATCTGCTCATCCAGCGTCAAGCCCTGCGTGTCACTGTTCTCCGTAGCAATCTCCCCTTCCTCATAACCAAGTTCGTTCCCTCCATGGCTCCCCTCATCATGTTTGGAGTTTTACCTCATACCACTTTGAACCGGACCTCCATTTATATTCAGATCAGGACAGTCAATGGTTGCTTCGCCAAAACCTGGACCTGCATTCCCCACATGGGAGCTACGCGCAGCATTCTTCTCTTCTTTCCCTGCAACCACGCCGTTCAAGACGCCAGGCTCGCCGGCCCCCTTCCGAATCAGTCCCATCGCACCTTCACCCCACCACAAGTTCTCACACCAAGTCTTGCAACCCCTCCATCAATCACAGAGTCCGAGCCGTTCCTAGCAAGCCCGATCTGCTCACTGTCGCCAGTCCTCGTGCGTTCAATCCCATGGCTGCACAGTCTGCTTGATTTGTTCGCAGACCGCCGACTTCCCTCCTGTTAGTCCCCCCGAGCGCGCCGTCATCATCCTCAAGAATACCCACGTAGTTGTGTTTCCTTCCCACATGTTCGTTCGTTCTGCGGTAGGCCCACACTAAGCTTTGTGAGTTAGTTTTTTTTCCCTTATTGGATCTCCCTTTCAGCCCATTATAAGCATAAGTTAATGTCCTCTCTGAATCAGCCGCATAACTCATAACCGTCCCTCCCCCAAAATCAGCCACACCTTGATTATCGCCCTTAACTGATTGATCCGTTTCGAAATTCAAGTGATTTTGAAAATTACTGCCCTTCGACCATTCATTCAAAATTACAGCTGGAATTACAATTCTACCCTTGTCTCCTTCCTCATCCCGTGTTACCTGTATTAGCATGTCTTCGTCCTGAGTGCCCTTATGCGGCGGTCCTGCTTGATGTCCGAGCTCCATACCCACTCCTAAACTTGTACTTGTGTTACCAGAGTTTCTTTTTGCACTGGGTATTATTGCTTCATTACCCGGGCTTCTTGTGCACTGCAAGTTATACGCCTCATCACCAACTTCTTTTACCCACACATCAAAGCCTCCAGAACCAACTGTTATATGGATCCATTCCTTAATGACGTTCATTATGCACGTATCAATCTGTACGCGACCTACAGTGAAAGAATTGCACAATTCTGTCTCTCGAGCACACTCAACTACTTCCCCTCCCCCCCCACTAACCTCCTATCGTGTTGAATGTATCGACAAACCATGCATGGAACGGAACCCCAAAACATTCAAGCCACACCCTACGAGTTTCACTATGTTCCGACTCCTCCCACCTCCACACACTGTAAAACAAACGTAGGAGGCAATTCATGTTCAAGGTGTACGTTTCTTCAGCGTTCACAGCACTATCAAAGGTCAGCAGAGCTTTGTACGCTCCTATTTCCCTAACCTGGATGACATTAGGTAGGTTCTTTGCGACCACTTCCTTCAGAGATCCAAAATTAATAGGCTTCGTCGTGCCCCCTACAAGACTTCAGTGTAGCCATTCCAAATTTTCCTTTGCTACCTCAACTTCCATCTTCTTCATTCAACCATTGCCACACGCGGGTCCCTTTCGCCCCTTTCCGCTCATGGAGCACGTCCATCTGACGCAGCATCATTCGGAATTGCTGCTTTATGTGCCTCTTGAGCGGTGTGGTGTTGCGTGCCATCTCCTCTTAGTCGCAGAGTTATATGCGTTATTTCTGACATTCTTCTGTACCTAGCCTCTCCCACAAAGACGGCCTTCCCTCTCAGTCTCAGTCGATTCATTTCTGCAATAGCTTTCAACGCCCCTCCTTTCGTTGTATATCAAATGAAAGCAAAAATATATATATTTTCACTCTTTTGTTTTCGAGATAAATATATATCATTGATGCGTCCTGTCCAGTTGAACAAATGGAATAACTCTCTCTTTGATATGTCTCCAGGAAGGTTGCTCACAAAAATCAAGTAGGACTCATGTTCCAACAACCGATACTCTTCTGTGTTCCAAACCCTAGGATCATTGCCATGGTTCCTAGACCTACCCCTCCCTGTGTTTCCCACCAACACTCTCTCTCTTGCTCTCTCCCTCGCTCTTTCTCCCATCAGAGAAAATCACAATTCTCCCTGATTATTATCAGTAGTGTTTTAATTCATCATATTACGTCTTTCAACTGTTTTCGAAAAGAATTCCTCAATGATTTTAAAATAATATAAATGAAATTTTATTTTGGAATCTAACTTTGTGTTGTGTTTTCTTAACAAATAAACTATGAATTCTTACCTTTTAAGTTAGATCATATTTTGTTATATTATTATTTAGTATTATATTTTAAAGAATTTTAATTTTTTTTTAAAGTAATACTCACATATATCTGTTGAGATCTATCTCTTTTCATAGAGACCAATAAATAAGAATATGTGATGAAAAAAATAAAAAATATTATAAAATATTATTTTAATTTTTAATATTTAAACTAAATATTAATATTTGTTTTCTTATTCAAAACATCTTATTTCACTGTATTTTAGCCGTCTAAACAAAATTAAATTTGTTCTTCCAAAATTATCATTTTTTTGTCTATTATGGGAACTTGGATGTCGGACTGAACTGAGAATAAAAATCCCCCAATAAGCTGCATGATCCATCCAATCTAATCTATATAAGAAGTCCAATTCCATCTTTTCACGCTGTGCACTAGTTAAAAATGAATAAAATAAATAAATCACACAATTTAGTAATTAAATATGGACATGATATAAACTGAAGTTTAATTTACATTATACTAATTTAAATAATGATAATACTGTCCCTTAACCTAAAATTTAAATTTAATTATATTAATCTAAAT
>NC_029788.2:106872820-106874273 GCF_000816755.2 Arachis ipaensis
AATTTACCCTTTATCCCTTCTAATACCCCTCATTTGCTCCAAAATCCTTCATTCTTACTTTAGTATTATCTCCCCTAATTTTTTTACTTTAGTGTTATCTCCCCTAAAAATTTTTTTTTTTGTTGTAACTGCTAATAGGTTTTTGCCCTTGAAGAGGTTGTCACATGGAGGCTATAACCGCTAATAGGGTAATAGGTTTTTTCTGGAATAAATTAAAAAAAATATTATTTTTTGAAAAAAAATAATCTTGACTTTAATTATTAGTATTTATTTTTTTATTGGAATTTATCACAGTTTATTCAGTTACTCGACAAATTAAAAATTCACATGCAACTCGCCGAATCGACGAACTGCAAAGAGGTTCGCCCAATTATAATCCCCCGCCTAATATTTTACTTTCATGGTTTTTTTTCTAAATTTTCTCTCTAAACTCACTTCTCTCGATTTTCTCATTGAATTTTCTCAACTTCTTCTCAGCCTCGCCTCAAGTTAGTATTCTTATCTTTTTTCTTGTTTTTATTTAATATTTATATTATATTTATTTATCAATTTATATAATATTATTAATTGAATAATCAAATTAGTATTATACAAAAATAATTATTAATTATTGTAAAAATAAATATTTAAAAATAGTTAGATTAATGTTATGTAAAAATAGTTATTAATTGTTATAGAAATAAATATTTTGTATTTTAGAGTTGATAATTACAGTTCTATCTGACTGGATATCATCACCAATTTTTGAAAAAATTTTCTTACACAAATCAACTAGATAAACAAATAATTTCAAAATATGAATTTTGAAAAATGATTGTGCTTTACATCGACGTCATCACATAGCCGATACCTGTGCCAAACAAACAAAAAATAACGCTATTAAACAAATCAACAAAGCAAATTTACCAATTAAGTTATTTAAATAATATCTTCTATAATAAAAAATATTATCTACTTCTACTAGATATCTGTAGTAAATCTTTGCTTTCTGTATTGCTGACCGATAACATGTAGAACAAGTTTACTCACTGTCAGATATCTCACATCTGATGACATGTTAATAAATATAAGATGAGGATAGGTAAATATAACAAATTCATTCTGATCTAATAATATTTTTTTATGAGAACTAGATATAATATATTCATTACGATCTAATAATATTTTTCCATCATAACGAATTACTAATAACAGCGTTCGAGCCATTTTACAAATAAAAAAATAAGAGAAAGAGATAAAAGAGGAAAATAAATAAATTTCTATACGATAGTACGAATGAATTCACCTTATACTCGTCATATATATCGTTAGGATTCGTGACAATTTGCCTAATGTCTAGGCAAACTGGAAAAAAAATACCGATAATTAAAGTTATTTTATTTTTTTTAGAAAATAAAAAAATCTTTTTACTTTATTCTAGGAAAAAAACATAGTAAAGGGGAATGGCATGTTA
>NC_029788.2:106874395-106876171 GCF_000816755.2 Arachis ipaensis
GATTGAATATATGTTAACTAATATTGTAATCAACATTTATTATTTAGAATTAAACATTAAAAAAAATCCATAACTAAAAGCAATTAAAATATCTAAAACTAAGAAAAAAAATATAAAAAATAAACAAAATAAAATCAATTAAGCGTAAAACATTTAAGATTTAGGATTTAGAATATAAGATAGTCAGAGGTGGTGGCAGTAGTAGCCGGTGGCGAATGATAGTTGATGACTGATGATGGTGGCCGATAGTGGCTGCCGGCAGGCAGTGGTAGACGACAGTAGCTAATGGTGGTGATGAAATTATAGTGGTCGGAAAAAAA
The DNA here is from genome assembly GCF_000816755.2 of Arachis ipaensis. NCBI lineage: Eukaryota > Viridiplantae > Streptophyta > Magnoliopsida > Fabales > Fabaceae > Arachis > Arachis ipaensis. Next base: position 106,874,716 of record NC_029788.2, read on the forward strand.
AAGTAAAAAGAGAAATGTATAAAAGAGTAATTTTAAAAAAATGCTAATAAATTTTTTTAAAAAATTGACTGAAATTAATTGATTACTCGTTGGTTTCTTAGTACTCTTTGTTATTTATGTATGTGTATTTTGATGTTTAGGAGGACTTTAGAGATGTTAAAACTTGTGTGAACACTGATTTTGTGTAAATTAATCGTAATTTGCTAGATACTCCTAATAAAGTAAAAATATTAAAAGTTATTTTGGTGAAAAGAGGAATTGTCTTTTGATATTGATTTTGATGCAATCTTAAACATGATTAGAAATGAAATGAGAATGGATTAGTACTGTTATTATTCTTATTTCTGCTCTACTCTCTGTTAGAGCATTGAGTCCATGAAAATAGGAAGAAATCTCGCTATTTTTTCACTTTTGCTTTTTGCTTTCTTTGACTTTTTTGAATTACTTCTCTTGAAAATCTGGTTATTACAGGAAATCGATACTAAACAAAACTATAATTGAAGATGGTGGTGGTAGTGAGTATGACTATAATGATAATATCATATTTTTAAAGGGTAAATACCTTATCTGGTCCTTGGCATTTTTTCTGTGGGATATAGCGAACTTTAATCATTCTTAAATCTCAACCAGGCCCTACACATTAAGAAAAATAGACCAATCGATCTCTGCTACCAGATGAAAAATGGTTACCTGCTGGTGTATCAGATGTGTCAAACTTAAATGGTTGCAGGGACTAAAAATCCCCCTCCCTTTTTCGTCTTCTTCTTTCTTCTCCTCCTCCTCCCCATCATCAATGGATGCACCAATAAAACCAGGCAGGCAAGAAGCTTTACGCCCCTCTTCATCTATTATTATTATTATTATTATTATGTTGATCATCAATATAGCCAGCACAAGCATCACTATCATCATCCCTAATTGTCAAGATTGAATCTTTAACCCCAAATTGAAATTCCCATCAACTCCATCATCCCAAAGCAAATCTTTGAGCTCCTTGTGCACTGCGTTGTACAAATTCAAAAGTAAGTAATCAGGCGCATATGAAATTTACGTTGTTAACCATGTTCTCGTTCTACTTCTTTGTCACCGCAATAACCCACTCCGGTAGCTCCTTTTCTACTGGCATCACCCCTTTTATCAAAGTTACGATCGAACCTTGCTGAAGGGCCTTTAAAATCACCCTCTGTAGCACCCGAATCTACCAGATCTTCTTTGTTCTGAGTCAAATTTTAAGACTCAAAATCAAACCACCATAAGAGAAGCTTCCCTATTGATCAGATTGGTCTCTATCCTCGGAACTTAATGTAGGTTAAGAGGAAGTACCTAGGACATAATTTAGTATGTCCTTCTTGCAGGAAAAATTTTACGACTGTGGAGGTAGATAGTGATGATGATGGGTCTGAAGAAGAGGAAAAAGAAGAAGGAAATGAGAAGGAAGAAAAAGAAGAGATAGGGA
>NC_029788.2:106876680-106877955 GCF_000816755.2 Arachis ipaensis
GGTTTACACTTGGCATTGTTACCTGACACGTCAGTAGGTAACCGTTTGCCATTCAGTAGTAGGGGTCAATTTTTCTATTTTTTTTAATGGGTGGGGGACTGGTTGAGGTTTAAGAATGATTAAGGTGCACTATATCTCACGGAAAAAATGTCAGGGGTTGGATAGGGTATGATTTTATAAAATTTACTGTTAATAGTGATCTAATTAAAATTTTGAGATTGGTGTAATGATCCAATTGAAAATTTTTAAATTGTAAAAAGTTAGTCACAAATTTGAAAAATGGTTTAATTTGCAATAAGGTCTTTGCTAGTAGAACAAATGTTAGAATTAACGGAATATGTCTCCATAAATTGAAAGTATCCATAATTAAGAACCTAATTAAATCTTTAAGCACATGTTTTTGAAAGGAATATTCTGTTAATTTTAACGTTTTTGACATAAAAATGACTTAATTATAAAATTAAAGTAATGTAGGGACCTATTTGAAAGGAAAAACATAGAGACTTAATTGTAAATTTGGTAAAACTATAAAGACTAACAGAATAATTAAACTTCTAAAAAAACTATAAGAACTTACAAAATAATTTAACCAAAAAGAAACCTACTTAACTGCTCGGGTGTAGTGAAAAGAAAAGAAAAAGAAAATATGTGAGGGAGATATAAAAAATGAGGAGACTGATTTTTTGTTAAGTATATATAAAGGGGAACCACAACAAATTCAAGTCCCCCTTTTTCCCAACCTTCTATCTCTCACCCTGGATTGGAATATGGTGCCTCAATCTGTGGCTAAAGAATTTTAATATGGAATAAAGATGTATATTTTTTTTGAAAATGGAGATTTTTGATGTATATACAGGTGGGTGGATGTTGCAGAAGTGCAGGCACAACACGCATGCAACGTGCTGACTCAGCACGCAGCCAACGTGTTGGACACTTGTCCAAATCGCGCGCAACACGCTCCATCCGTGTTGACACATGGCGTTAATTCGTTCAACATGCATAATGCGTGATTCATACATGGCATCCTGGCAAGCAATATACAGGTTGCGTGTTGCACACGTGGCAGACACTAGTGGGATGGCGTTGTAACATGTAACCTGCAAGGTGAGTCTTAACCAACATTTTCTACAGGAGTCCAGTTGTTGTATTTGGTGACCTGATACAGTTTAAAATTATACCAATCGTCGACGAAACAAATATTCAACGGATATTTCGTATTCACCAGCAAACTCAGGTGCAACACCCGAAATTTTTTTTATAAATATTTTATTATTT
>NC_029788.2:106878048-106879615 GCF_000816755.2 Arachis ipaensis
TTATTTATTCAAAATTACATTTAGACAAAAATTATTCAAATAAATAGTGACAAATTACTAAACTAATGTTAAACAAATAAATACTAACAAAATTAACTGAAAATAATAAACTTACATAGTTAGAATGTCCTAACTAGATGATATAATCTTCTGCAGACGTATAATCACGTACCATTTTAGATATTCTAATCTTACTCTTAACTCTAAAACTAACTAATCACTCCTAACACAATAAATAAAATGAAATAATAATAAAAAAAAAACCGTTGCTGCTAATGACTATGGCCATGGCTTCATAAGATGAGATTGTATAGTGATAGTTAAGAAGGGAACGCAAACGAAATGAAGCCAAGCCCCACTCCTCCTCTACCTTTATACAACTGAAGCCAAACTTAAACATTAATTGACACTAGTTTCCGGAGCAAGACTTGCCTCTTGCATGGAGACAGGCCACAACACGTTACCTACGTGTTGGTGCATGGCGGACACGTGGTGACTCGATCTTACCACGCATCCTGCGTGTTAACCGGATGGAGACACTAGGGATGGCAACGGGTTCCCATGGTGGCGGGGACATGCCCCCGTCTCCCGCCCCCATTTTTTGTCCCCGTCCCCGTTGATTTTTAAAATAAAATAAAAAATTTAAAAAAATAAAAAAAACCTTAATTGTCATTACCAACATAATTTTCAGTCTTCAAAAGACTTAGATAACAATTAGCAACAAACATAGTCTCCATTCAAACAACTAAATATTCATAACATAACTAAACATATCCAAATACTAAACATATTTATCATATTCTAAGAGAAGTCTTTCATCATGCATGGTAAATTCCAATTTGTTTAACTCCTATATCAAAAAGAAGAAAACAACTAAAAGTTGAAATCATATAATAAATAAACAATAATATCCCAAGAATCACATAAAATTCCAAGAATCACAAAAATAAAATCCCAGCAATCACAGAAAATTCCAAGAATCACAGAAATAAAATCGCAGCAATCACAGAAAATACAAAAACAGAATAGCAGAAATCACAAAAATTGCATAAATTAGTTAAACAAAATCTCAGAAATCACAGAAAACTCCAAGAATCACATAAATAAATTAGCAGAAATCACAAAAAATCCCAAGAATCAAGACATTAACCTAATTACCCTAATTCAGAAATCAGATTACCCTAATTTAGAAATCAGAATCTAATTACCCTAATTCAAAAATCTAAATTCAGACATTCTTGAATCAGATCAACAAATATAAATCAAAAATATTCATTCAGAATTACATTAACCTAATTACCCTAATTCAGAAATCAGAATCTAATTACCCTAATTCAGAAATCTAAATTTAGAAATTCTTGAATCAGATCAACCTAAAGGAGTAAGGGCTGACTTACCCAACGGAGAAAAGGGGCAGAGTAGCGGACGAACGGCAAAGAGAAGACGACGACCGGCGACGAGTCTGCTGCGACGAGGAGAAGACGATGGCGAGGAGAAGAAGACGGCGTAGCCGCGGCGGTGAGCTCGAGACCTGTAGACCGGCGACGAGGAGAAGACGACCGATGAC
>NC_029788.2:106879673-106901062 GCF_000816755.2 Arachis ipaensis
GAGGGTACCTCTACCCCCATCCCCGCCCTATTTATTATACGGGGCCCCGTCCCTTGTCCCTGCGGGTAAAAATCACCCCCCATATCTACTCCCCGGCGGGTAAATCCTCGCGGGTACCCGCTCCGCTGGGGATTTTCGCCATGCCTAGGAGACACGAGGTTTTACGTGTTTGGAGTCGATGGTATCACGGATGCTGCATGTTGCTCTGCAGCTGTCATGTGACGAATCTCTGCTGGGAATCTCTGATAAAGTTATTTCGAAAAATTGCACCAAATCTCTGCTATGTCAACACGCTACCTGCGTGTTGCCTGGGAACATGATACGTGGCGAATCTCTGCTAGGAATCTCTGCTACGGGTATCACGAACCTGCGTATTGAGCAATATTTCTGACATCTCAACAACTCTGTAAAACATCCCAAACACCAATATTTAACTAAATTACACACTTTCTTTTCCATATCTAAAATAATTTCTGTCAATCTGTATTCAATTCGTCATGGCTCACTTCGTTTTGCGATCTTTTTCTACTCTTTCGATTTGCATTATGATCAGTCTTAGCCCACCCATTCTATTTACCACTTGTGAAGAAAAAAGAGATGAATTTGAGTAAATAAAGTGGTTTTGATTTGTTTTAAGAAATAATAATTTTTTTAAAAAAATAAATATTCCAATTGGCCTTCAAAAAATATTAGATTCGACATTTTAGTTTCTAACAAATTGTTATTTTTTTAAAAATTCTCAAAAATTATTACTTAGTCATGAATTTAATTTTTTAGTTTAATAATCTATCAACATATTTTATCTCATATTTTTAAATATTAATAATAACTAGTTAATAGCTAAAAACAATAAATTTTTATCGCCCTCTATCATTTCTTTAAATAAAAACTTTTTGAAGCAGATGACCAATTTGTATATTTATTTAGAGTAAAAGATAAATAGGTCTATGACCATTTTAAATGCGGATATTTTCGTTCTTCAAAATTAAAAAAAATATATTTAAATCTCTCACTTTATAAAATGCGTGACAATTATACTCTTCTGTCGAGTTGAAACTCAAAACGACAACGAAAAATGCTGACCTGTAGGGGTCAGACACTACTGTCCATTTTGGTTGACGATGTGGATGAGGAACAAATTGTTAATGGACAAATTAGCCCTTATTAGAACTCACGAGCAAAGGCAAGGCTCAATCAGAGGAATGCGGCTGCAGCATCAACGACATCATCCAGAAAGACGGTGACCACAACTGGCAACTCTACTTCTACGTCTCACCTTATCGAAGGACCTTTGAAACCCTCCAGAGCCTCACTCGCCCCTTCCCACGTCACAGAATTGCTGGCTTCAGAGAAGAGCCACGCCTCCGAGAACAAGATTTTGGCAATTTCCTGAACAGAGAAGATGAGAGTGGAAAAAGCAATGCGCCAGTTCTATGGTCTTTTCTTTTAAAGCTTTCCTGATGGAGAATCTGCCGCAGATGTGTATGATAGAATCACAGAATTCAGAGAAACCCTCAAAACAGATATTAACATAGGGTACTTTCAGCCACCTGCGAAACGCCACATGGACATGAGCTTGGTCATCATTTCCCACGGTCTAACCATTCGAGTATTTCTTATGAGGTGGTTCAAGTGGACCGTTGCCCAGTTCGAAGGCCTCCATAATTTGGACAACGGTAATATGCTTGTCATGGAAAGAGGTTATGGTAGAAGGTAATAAATTAATCCCTTCATATTCAAACCCTTATAATTCTCATGTATATTGTTATAAAGTATGTATACAAAGTAAATACACATACAGGTGTAGCTTACTGATGCATCACGATGAGGAAGAGCTAAGACGATTTCGATTGACCAATGAGATGCTCATTGATCAGTAGTGGTAATTAACCATCATTTTATTGTCCTTAATTTGCTATTTGTGTATGTTAATTATATTTATGTGTGTGATGAAGGCATAAATATGTCCATAAGAGTATTGCTAGGGAACCAAAAGTATATCAGCCAAAACCCAGCTAAATGTGTCTGGGCTGGGTCCCAATAGCCCAATACACATTAGTAACATCTAAAAATGACCTAGGGTAAACCATATTTACCCTCCCCCGAAAACCCTATCTCCTTTCACTGTTTTACCACACAGAATTTGAAAATCATCCACACCCGCGCCAAGCCTCCAGAACGATCGCGAAACTCTCTTCCCTCTCTTCTCCGGACACCGCGACGGTGCTCCTAGCGGTTCTGGCCATCGGGACTCCACTGAAGCCACCTGAGCGCAACCATCTTCCCTCACTTCTCCAGACGCTTCGACGCCGCGCCTACCCTCCCCGACCATCGCGCCTCCAAAATCAGAACTAGAGCGACGCCGCTTTGCTGTTGCATGTGGGTTTTCCCGGCGCCGCCTAAGCCATGCGGTGCACTTGCGACTTCCGCCGGTGGACCTCCACCTCACCATCCTGGAAACCCCCCGCTCGTCTCATTAATTGGTAAGTATGGAAGATGTTGCCTCTGACTTCCTATGCATGTTTTGAAAAGAGAATTGGATTGTGTTTCGTTGTAGTGGTTTGTATGAGTTCTAATTCGATGGATGTTCCTTTCAAGGTTTTACAGCTCTGGTAACACAATTTTGGGACATCACTGGTCCTTGGCAAATATAGCAGCCGCATAGTTTTCAAGTTTTTGGTGTGTTGCAAAATCTTGATCACAAGTAAGTATGTTTATAGACTCCTAATTGAATTTGAGTGGATTCTAATTAATCTCTCAAAAAAGGGAAGATAGGAAAATACAAAACTAAAGAGGCAAGGGTCACCGTATGATGAAGTAATGGATTAGTGTTGATATAAAAATGGTCCATATATCCTCTTATAACATGCCATTTCTGAGGTGGCACAGTGCCCAGCACTCGAAAAAGAATGATGAAAGTATATCATTACATCAATTAGAAATCGAATGTTTTTGATGTTTTGTTCGGATGTTGCAATTGGTACAGATTGGATGTTGCTATCATCTGGGTTGGATATTGTAATTGTAGTGGTTAGAGGCTAGATGTTTCTGTTCTGCTCTATGGTTTAGAGTCTATGAATGATGTTCATATGAGGTGTTCTTTGATATTGCTAATTTAGGGGACGTTTTTGTTGAGTAATTTTGGATATTTGAGTGTATGATCTTTTAATGTTTATTTGAGTGTATAATTTTGGATATTTGTGTGAATGATTTGTTACTAAAAGAATACACTGCTTCTTTGGAAGAAAGTAAAAAAAAAGGTGGGGAAGAAATAACATTAATTGGGTCTTTTTGACTTCTCACAAACTATCTATGCAATGTAATTTCCTGGTTCTCATCCTTTTACGGGGTCATTAGTAGCTAATATATTCAATCATCAGTGAAGAATTAGAATTAAATAAGGATACAAATAATTAATAATGCCACCAAAGAATTTTGGCTTTGATATTAGATTATACATTAGAGTACCGGTAAGAGACTAGGTAGATTGTCATTGGCCCTATAATAAATTCACCTTGTTTAATTTAGATTATACAATGCGACTTCCTTGCTGCAACTGGAACATTGATTTAAAAGGTTTGCATGCTTAAAATATAGTGTCAAATTAAATTTTGGGTTGGTTGTTGAAATAGAATAAAATGATCTTAAATTTGACTTTACATTAGAGTTAATTAATGAGATGAGATCAAGTTCTTGAAAGTATGGAAATTATAAATAGAGTATTTTTTCTTTAATTCAGATTTTGACAAGTTCTTGAAAGTATGGAAATTTTATTATGTTTTCTTCTGATTTGTCATAAGATGGTGATGTTATGTTGCATTATGTTTCGATTATCAAAAGGATGAAATAAAGAGTTCCTTTTTTAGCATCTATGTATCTTTATGCTTTAATTGGGAGTTGCAGATGGGTTTGGTTTTGAAATTGGCACGACTGTTTTCTTCTTCTTCCTCTTTTTCTTTTTTTTTCTTGTTTAATTATTTACTTGTTTATGAATCATTGGTTTCATTTTGCTTAATTTTTCAGCCTTTGTTGGCCTTGTTAATTAATAGAGATTATCCATACTTCTAAGCACATTAACTTCATTTAAGAATTGAATAATAACTGTTCAAGTAGCTATTTTTTCTTCATTTATTTTTTGAAATAACTGTAATTTGGATGGTGAAATTGTTGTTGTTGTCCTATATGCAGATTTGAGGGGCTGTTTCTTGTGAGAACTCAGGAGGATTGATTTGAAGTGAAACCCATCCAACATGGGGAAAAAGGTAAAATGATGCCTTTCATTAGAATTTTTGACTAGGTAGGAAAACTTCAATATAGACACCTGCGTTACCACATCTATGTTTTGCTTGTGGTAGAGTTATGTAGCTTAATATGGCATTTTCCGTCTTAAACTAGTTTCTTGTGAGCCTAATAATTCCTGTTTCGCTGTAGGTTTATCATTTCATGTTGGTGATTTTCTCAAGTTGATGGTGACAATGAATCGTAAACCTCTGAGTGGATGGTGCTTGAGCTAGGAATTATGATGTTTCTTTTACTTTGTAAATTGGATGGTTCTGGATCTGTTTTATGTTTTGTCATGTTTAAAGCATTTGAACTTGTTAGTACTTCGTTGATGAGTGAGTGGCTCATGATTTGTTAGATACTCGTCAGCAAGTTTCATATATTAGTTATTTCAGGATTCTCAAGCAATGTTTTTCCAAGTTAATGATGTCACTAGTTCATTAAGCAAGTTATTGCACATTGATAATATTGAGTGAACTCTGATCAGTGTATATAACCCTTTTGGTCATGTCTATGCTTAAGTAGCACTTCTGTCCATTAACTCTCGTGGTGTTAACTAAATGGAGGTGTTCTTTATTTTTTTATCATTGTTTTCTAATGCTGGAATTCTGAAGTTGTTGGAAATTAACACATTGCACGGACTTCCGTCGTGATCAGGCTACAGTAGGTAGGATTTTAAGTGGATGGTGTCTTTGATAGGGACTCGGATGTTTCTTTTACTTTGTAAATTGGATGGTTCTGGATCTATTTTATGTTTTGTCATGTTTAAAGCATTTGAACTTGTTAGTACTTCGTTGATGAGTGAGTGGCTCATGATTTGTTAGATACTCGTCAGCAGGTTTCATATATTGGTTATTTCAGGATTCTCAAGCAATATTTTTTCAAGTTAGTGATGTCATTAGTTCATTAAGCAAGTCATTGCACATTGATAATATTGAGTGAACTCTGATCGGTGTATATAACCCTTTTGGTCATGTCTATGCTTAAGTGGCACTTCTGTCCATTAACTCGCGGGGTGTTAACTAAATGGAGGTGTTCTTTATTTTTTTATCATTGTTTTCTGTTGTTGGAATTGTGAAGTGGCTGGAAATTAACGCATTGCACGGACTTCGGTCGTGATCAGACTACAGTAGGTAGGATTTTAAGTGGATGGTGTCTTTGGTAGGGACTCGAATATTTCTTCTCATTGTAAATTAGATGGTTTTGTATATGAGTTCGTTGTTTCGTGTGTTACGCATTAGCGACTGCGTGCACTTCATTGAGATATCAATGCGTTTTGTGCCTTTTTTTTTTTTAAATTCTTTTGGTCCGTTTTCACGGCAGATTTAAACCATTTAATTTTTTCGAACAACTATGTGACAATTTGTTTATTTAAAACCTTAACAAATGATAAACGGGGAAAAGATAACAACAATCGTGATTTTTATTGTCTTCTCTTTTGTTTCTTTGAAAAGATTACAACAAAACATGATAACTATAGGTGACAAAACAGAAAAGAAAATAGTTTATTAAGTTGTATGTAAGGAATGACACCAAACTCATACCAAGAAACCTATCTATATTTGCCTAAAAGAATTCAACAGGTGCATGAATCCGCCACTATCAACTCATTCCTACGACTGGAATTTTCTCTTCGCCTATGCCACTATGATCCGGCAACTGTAGCATCAAAACACAAAATTAGATACGAATTAAACTAGCTCTAACACAGAAAGTATTTAATACAAATTCTTAGTATACTTTAATAATATCTCAAATAAATATGTAACTGTACCCGAATTTTCCAAATAAATGAGCTTTTTGAATTATAAAAAACATCTACATTATACAGCTTTGTTTCCCTATAAATACTAACCAAAACTTTAGCCCAACCCAATTTGTATGAATGTTGGATTGGTTTGAATTTGTATAGTTAACGAGTTGATCACATAAGGAACTGATGCGTGAGCATCTTGTCTATATTTTCCTAGTAAATTTGCACCTAAATTGTTGAGTTTAATTAAGAATTAATTATATTTTAGCCACTATGGATGCTATTTTGAGTTTTGTGTAATTTTATTTATTTTAGGTAGCATTCGGATGGATTTGATGAAGTTTCTGCAGAGAAAGAGAAGAAGCCAAGGAGATGACCAGCGAATACCGACGCGGACGCATGGCTCACGCGACCGCGCGGAATGGAGGAAATCGCAATGACGTGATCGCGTGCCTGACGCGAACGCGTGGACTGGAATCTGCACAAATGACGCGAACGCGTGGACAACGCGGACGCGTCACATGTGCCACGTGCAGAAAAATGCAGAAAACGCTGGGGGCGATTTCTGGGCTGTTTTGACCCAGTTTCAAGCCCAGAAAACACAGATTAGAAGCTGCAGAAGGGACAGAACAAGTGGTCCCCACCCATCAACTGAAGATCTGTTAATTAATTCAAATTTAAATTCAAATATTAAATTAGGAAAAGATATTATTTTAAAACCTTAACTATCTTCTCCATATTTTATTCCCAACTTATTTATCTGCCTATTTTCAATATTTTTTATATTGTTTAATGTCTTTTATATTGCATCTCAACACTATTTTCTGTTTGTCTAACTAATCCTATCAAACGCTATTGTTGCTTAATCCATCAATCCTCGTGGAATCGACCCTTACTCACATAAGATATTACTTGGTACGACTCGGTGCACTTACCGGTTAGTAAGTGTGGTTGTAAATACCGCACCAAATTTTTGACACCGTTACCGGGGATTAATTGTGATTAACAACTATTAATTGTTTGATTGTTTAGATTAAGCGTTTTAATTTTAATTTTATTTAAATATTATTTTATTATTATTTCAAAAAAAAATTTAAAATTTTCCTTGTTTTTCCGTTAGCAAACTCCCCTGCCCCCGTTTTATTAATTTTGTTTACTTCCGTTAAAAAAATTTTTTTTAAAAATCACGTCGAATTTTTTTTGGTTTTATTTTATTTCTCTTTTCATTTTCATTTTTTTCTTTTTCTTTCTTCGTTTTACTTTGTTTTCTTTTTATATTTACTTTTTATATTCTATTAGTTTTATTTTATTTTTATCAAAAAAAAATAAAAATAAATAAAAATAAAAATAAAAATATTTTAAACCATTATTTTTTTATTTTTTTACTTTTAATTTCTGAAATTAAGTTTGGTGTTTCCTAGTTAGTTTTATTTTAATTTTTTTTATTTTAATTCTTAGAATTATTTTCTTTCTTCTTGCTTTCCTGTTTACCACATGGTACGTTTAATCCTTTTTGGTGTTTTGTGTTGAAGAAAAATAATGGAGAGAGATCATATGGGTTACTACTCATACCCGAATAGTGATTCATATCCTTATGAATGGGGAAACTACCCAAATTTTGGTTGGCAATGTCAAAACCAAAGAAACCTCAGTGCTCCATGTTCCAACTATCAAGAGCCACCACCTTCATATTCATATCAAGAACCACCACCTCTCTATCCGTATCATGAACCATCATCTTTCTACGCATATCAAGAGCCACTATCTCCCTATCCATACCAAGAACCATCCTCTTTTTACACTTATCAAGAACCATCACCTCCTTCTTATTCATATCAAATACCATCAGATCTTGAGCTTCTCATGAAAGAATGCTTACATGATATAAAGACAAGTGTCAAAAATATAGAGAAGCATATGCAGTCGATTATCAAGTACTAGGAAGAGAAACAAGCAAATTCCTTCCCAAAAGATACAATACAAGATCCTATGGAAGAAAGTGAGGAAATCAATCAAAGGAGTTTATACTCCAGTGCATTAGAGAACTTTCCATCCTCACACATGGAAGAAGAGAAAGATGCAAAAACAAAGGAGGAAGATGCACCCACAAAGGAGGAAGATACACAACCTCCCATGCCCTTGGTAAGCAATGAAGAAGAGATTGAATTAAAAGAAAGCTACCAAGAAGAAGAGGTTGAAATTGAGGAAGCTTGCAAGGAGGTGATAGAATTCAAAGTAGAACACAAGGGAGTAGAGCTTGCAATACCTCTTCCAAAGCCATCACCATCCAATACAACATTCAAGTGGGTAAAATTCCTATCCTTAATCCTTACTTTTCCACTTGAATATGGGCTACTGGAGACGGATGGTCAACTTAGAGCTCTTTGTGGCATTAAGAGTAAGAGGAAGATGGTCAGTAGTAAGAGTTGTCAAGCAAGGTTCAATATGGTTGCAAGCTCCGAATTGAAGTGCAAGAATTAGTGTAGAGCTAATTTGAATGGATCTAGAAGGTTGCTTGGATGTCTCTGTGAGAATTCAGATTGCTTGCCACCCGGTGGGAACAATGGTGATACACAAGAAGACGGGTGTAAAAGCAAAGTTTAGGACCCTAGAATTCGTTCTCACAATCAACAATATTGGGGTCTTGTTACTTGCTTTAACTTGCTCAAAAGCGTTGTGCGCCTAGTTTGGGATCCCGGTAACCATTGGAATCACAAACATTGGTGGAGATTCCTGGATCAGTACAAGCACAAGCCACCATAACAAGAAGCTCACAACATGTCCAACTTAAGGACTTTAACTAAAAGTGCTTGGTGGAAGACAACCCACCGTGGTATGATCATTCCTTTTCATTCTTAGCTTTATTTTGTTTTATTTTTATTAGTAGTTATTTTTTTACTTATTTGATTTTTATTAAGTTCTTACCAATTTTCTGATCATGCAGCTATTTTATCACAGGAACCGAACACCTCAGCATAAAAAAAAAAGAGGCACACGACGCGATCGCGTCATTGACGCAAACGCGTCAATCATGTGTGCGTAAAAAATAAATTTGAACAGAGAGTTGCGCGGGAGTGGCGCAAGAACGATGCCTCTAGCACAAACAAGCCCACGCGGACGCATGGCTCACGCGACCGCGTCATTCATGATTTTCGCCACTTCATGCGACCGCGTCATCCACGCGGACGCGTGACCCGAAAAATCGACGTAGAAGGTGTCTGGACAGAGAGTTAAGCTGGCTTGAGGCAAAAAGTGTGCTAAAAGCACAAATTTGTCACGCGGACGCGTGCCCGACACGTCCGCGTTAATTGCATAAATGGTCATCCACGCGAACGCGTGCATGACGCGAACGCGTCGTAGGAAAATGTGGCTCCCAAGCCATGCGAACGGAAAGTCACGCGGGCGCGCGGATGGCTTCACGCGAATCGCACAAAATTCAGGGCACGCGATCGCGTGCCTGACGCTGACGCGTCATTAAGGAAGTTCTGCGACGTACGCGATCGCGTCATTGACGCGAACGCGTCGCTTGCGCCGCCCAGTTTTCTTTCTCTCTCTCTCCCAATCCTAATTCTCTCTTATTCTCTTATCCTTTTATTCTTTTCTTTCATTTTAATATTTGTCTCTTCTATTTTCAGTTCTTCTTTGCTTGAGGACAAGCAAACCTTTAAGTTTGGTATTGACGCTGCGCTTATAGGCTTTCTAGTACAAAAGAGAGGCGAATCATCTTCGCGAAGGAGCACAACCTGAAGAATAAAGCGACCGCTAGGATAATTAAGGTGGTTGAGTTCCTTTCATTTTTTATTCCTCCCCTCTTTGTCTATGTTATGTTCCGATTTTCTGCTATTTTTCTTTGTTTGTTGCATGATCCTTTATTAGTTAGAATCCTAGGACTAGTTTAGTTTTCTTTTAATTACTTTAATGTTGAAAAGATGTTTCATGTACCACTCACTGAACTTGAACCTAAAAAGAAAAGAAAAAGAAGTGATGTAGTGCATGAGAATTTGAGTTTAATTTTTAGAGTAGTCTTATTTATTTAAATGTGGTGGTATTTTCTGTGACTCTGAATGCATGCTTGAACAGTGCATATTTTTTATAGTGAAGTTTATGAATGTTAAAAATTATTGGCTCTTGAAAGAATGATGAAAAAGAGAAATGTTATTGATAATATGAAAAATCATAAAATTGATTCTTGAAGCAAGAAAAAGCAGTGAAAAACACAAAGCTTGCGAAAAATAAAATAAAATAAAATAAAATAAAAAACAAGCAGAAAAAGCCAATAATCCTTTAAAACTAAAAGGCAAAGGGTAAAAAGGATCCAAGACTTTGAGCATTAATGGATAGGAGGGCCCAAAGGAATAAAATCCTAGCCTAAGCGGCTAAATCAAGTTGTCCCTAACCATGTGCTTGTGGCGTGAAGGTGTCAAGTGAAAAGTTTGAGACTGAGCGGTTAAAGTCGTGGTCCAAAGCAAAAAGAGTGTGCTTAAGAACTCTGGGCACCTCTAACTGGGGACTCTAGCAAAGCTGAGTCACAATCTGAAAAGGTTCACCCAGCTATGTGTCTGTGGCATTTATGTATCCGGTGGTAATACTGGAAAATAAAATGCTTAGGGTCACAGCCAAGACTCATAAAGTAGCTGTGTTCAAGAATCAACATACTGAACTAAGAGAATCAATAACACTATCTGAATTCTAAGTTCTTATGGATGCCAATCATTCTAAACTTCAAAGGATAAAGTGAGATGCCAAAACTGTTCAGGGTTGCAGCTGTAAACCCCATTATAAGAAGAGACATGAGCTTAATCGAACTCTCATTCTCATGCAAATTCACATCATAAGGTTTAGTATTGGTTGCTTGAGGACAAGCAACAGTTTAAGTTTAGTGTTGTGATGCGTGAGCATCTTGTCTATATTTTCCTAGTGAATTTGCACTTAAATTGTTGAGTTTAATTAAGAATTAATTATATTTTAGCCACTATGGATGTTATTTTGAGTTTTGTACAATTTTATTTATTTTAGGTAGCATTCGGATGGATTTGATGAAGTTTCTGCAGAGAAAGAGAAGAAGCCAAGGAGATGACCAGCGAATACCGACGCGGACGCATGGCTCACGCGACCGCGCGGAATGGAGGAAATCGCAATGACGCGATCGCGTGCCTGACGCGAACGCATGGACTGGAATCTGCACAAATGACGCGAACGCGTGGACGACGCAGACGCGTCACATGTGCCACGTGCAGAAAAATGCAGAAAACGCTGGGGGCGATTTCTAGGCTGTTTTGACCCAGTTTCAAGCCCAGAAAACACAGATTAGAAGCTGCAGCATGGACAATTCAAGTGGTCCCCATCCATTGAATATTTGATTATTTAAATTAATTCAAATTTAAATTCAAATTTTAATTCTAGGAAAAGATATTATTTTAATTTTTAGTTTTAGATATTAGATTTTAAATTTATTAGGATTAGTTATAAAAATGGAGAAACTTTCCTTCCTTTGTAGAGAGGTCCTCGGGGAGATTCCACCTCATCCCATCAGGGGAACATAACTGACAATCCTAATTTTCTTTCTTTTCTATGAGCAACTAAACCTCCACTGTTAAGGTTAGGAGCTCTGTCTATTTATATGGATTGATTTTATTACTTTTTCTATTTTAATTTATGTATGGATTTATATTTAAGAATTGTTTTCGCTCTTTATTTTATGAATTTGGGTGGAACGGAAGTATGACCCTCTTTCTATTTGAGTTCTTGTAAAACTTGGAAAAGCTCTTTACTTGAACAACAGCTTGAAAATATATTCTCCTAAATTTTAATTATTTGGACTTAACGGGATACGTGACATATAATCCTTTTATTTTTGGGTAATTAGAATTTTTGTGGCATATAAACTGGAATTTGATTATCACCCTCTAATTGGAATTAATTGACCAATGAATTGGCTGTTGATGAATTTTAGAGGAGACTAGGAAGGTCTAAGGAATTAGGGTCTAGTCACATATAGTTTGCCATAAATTAAATCCTACATGATTAAAATAGTTAGTAAGAAAAATTAATCCGGAAAAATAGATAACTCTAAAACCTTAACTATCTTCTCCATATTTTATTCCCAACTTATTTATCTGCCTATTTTCAATATTTTTTATATTGTTTAATGTCTTTTATATTGCATCTCAACACTATTTTTTGTTTGTCTAACTAATCCTATCAAACGCTATTGTTGCTTAATCCATCAATCCTCGTGGAATCGACCCTTACTCATATAAGGTATTACTTGGTACGACCCGGTGTACTTGCCGGTTAGTAAGTGTGGTTGTAAATACCGCACCAGGAACCAATACATTTGATAGGTTTAAAAATAACAAAACACTCTTATATAGTAACCTGGGAAGAATTTCAGTAAAATCTTATGATGATAAATCTAGAAATGATGGTTGTACTTTAGGGAAGTGTACAATCATAACTCTACTTTTTTCCTTTTATGTCATTATATTATCTAATACCATTTGAGGATTCATAAAGCACTCACTAATAGATTTATACTATATTGAAAGCATATGCTGAATTGATATAACCCAACCTAAAGAAAGTAAATGCAAAGTAAAATCAAAGCATATTCTCATCAATTCCTTGCCAAGGCATAAATACTACCAGAATGAGCACGTGTTCTTTCTTAATCAATAATACAAAATTAACACAGTGAAAGGTCTAATGTGGCTTAAAAAATATCTAATTAGCATGAATTAGAAACATTCACATAGCACAATCAAACCTCGTGTCCGTCGTCCAGCTCATCCTTTCTAGTCACAACGACATCGGTAATTTCGTCGACCTTCAATTATAGAAACCAGAAAAAAACCATTGTCAAGTTAAGAACATTCCTTACTATATAATGAATGAGTTCAATAAAAACCATAAAAAAAAAATTGCAAAACAAATCTGGGAGTCAAGCATACTCAAATGATGGCAATTCTAATGATTCAAACATGCTGGGTAAGTATTTAGAAGCAATTTTTAAGCATTATTTTGCTCAGCTCAATATAAAAAATTTCAAGAATTTTCAAATAAATATACTTTTCGAAATAAAGAAACATCTACCTAGCATGAATACCAATGCTTCAAATAACATATTGCTGCAAAAATTTCAAACAACCAAGGAGAAGCTTATTCAACATACCAACGACACTTCTTGCTCTTGAATGTCTAATTCAGCCACATTGAATTGCTTGTCCCCTTGTGTTGGATTGATCAATGTACTAATCGATCCGCCTTCCGAGATTGAAAACGCCATGGAAGAAGCTCTCTTCCGAAAGTGTTGCAACACAGCCTTCTCTTGAGTGTTTGACTGGATGAGGTTGAAGTCGCTGATGTAACCAATACCGAACCGTGTACCGTAGTCACCATGATAGGATGAATTTTCGGGAGGCTATACTTCACTTGGGAAAAGAGCGGCGCTTGGATGGTCCGACGGAGGAGGTTAGCGCCGTCAATGATATTCAGGTAAAACAATGCATTGCGCCACCAAAATGAAGAGAAAGTTTGAATTGGGCTTGACCAAAGGGAAGAGGAAGTTTGATTCTGGCTTGATTTCCTTGCTTCGTGATCCCAAGAGCGTTTTTTTGAACCATAATAGTCAAAATGTGATTTTAATTCGTGTGCAATTAATAACAGATATTGAAAATTAATAATAAATTAAATTAATTAAGATTTAAATTAAATTAATGTAGTTTTGTTTAATTTTTGGCTGATTAACTTTTGGTTCCATATACTTTCTCTTTTTTAAAATAGGGCTAAGCCCAAGCATTGTTACATAAGATATTATGCTTAAACATAACTATTCAAGCAAACATCACAGAATATAATAACAAAAATTAATATAGTCATCAAAACTCCCACATACATTATGTCTCCCAAAAATTAATTCATAATTATAAGTCCTAAGTTTTTAGTAATCAAACTGGTCTCATGTTATAAGAATATAATATGATCCACAACTACGTAACTTGATCACCTCTTGATTTCATATACTTCTCCTTAATAATTTATTTCCTATTCACATCATCAACTAACACGAACAGCTCAATTTTATAAGGTGAAACATTTAAATGTATTTTTTAACATTGATTGAGAGACAAAAATATCCACGTTTAAAAAGCTCAAGATCTATTTGTTTTTTATTCATTTATTTGTTTTTAAATTCATTTCTGATTAAAAATGAAAAAAAAAATATCCGCGGGTGTGTGGTATCCTTCTGAGTACACTGTTTAAATTTGCTTCCGCCATTTACTCAGAACAAACAAGAAGCTAACTTCAAACTCCGACCACTTCTCCTAAAATACACAAATCTCTTCTCTTCTTTCTTCTTCTTCTCTCCTATTACACCTTCTTTTCCTCTCTCTCTCTCTCATACCAAAAAGTCAAAAAACAAAAAGCTCTGTTTTCTTTGTCTTTTCTTCCATTCAGAGAAGAAAAATCAGCCATTGTTTTCATGCAGAAATTCTCCACAGTAGTAATGGACACCTCGACACTCCTTTCTTCTCCTTCTTCTTCTTCTTCCAGTTCTCTTTCTCCTTATCCCTTCCACAAGCGGAGCATCTTCACCACCGCAACTTCTTCCTCTTCCTTCAAGGAAGACACCTACTTCCTCTCCCAACTCAAACCCTCTGAGAACAAATCACTTCAAGAACTCAAGAACAAGCTCAACTCCATTGCTTCTTCTGGAGAATCCAACAACAACAATGACTATTATTCGATGTGGGGCATTCCCTTGCTCACCGGAACTGAAAACGCCGACGTCATTCTCCTAAAGTTCCTCAGAGCAAGAGACTTCAGAGTCTCTGATTCCCTCGCCATGCTCCTCAAATCCCTCTCATGGAGGAAGGAATTCGGTGCCGACGCCATTGTTGGTGAGGAGCTAGGCTTCAAGGATCTTGAAGGAGTAGTAGCTTATATGCAAGGCTATGACAGAGAAGGCCACCCTGTGTGTTACAATGATTATGGCTTGTTCAAAGATAAGGGAATGTATGAGAAGGTTTTTGGCGGTGGTGGTGATGGTGGTGATGATGAAGAGAAGCTGAACAAGTTCTTGAGATGGAGGGTTCAGGTTCTTGAGAGGGGTATTAAGCTTCTGAATTTTAAGCCTGGTGGGGTTAATTCTCTCATTCAGGTTACTGATCTTAAGGACATGCCAAAGAGAGAGTTAAGGGTTGCTTCTAATCACATTTTGTCTTTGTTTCAAGATAATTATCCTGAAATGGTGGCTCGCAAGGTAAAATTGCTAGTTAATTTTGTTAATTCACTTTGGTCTCTAACAGATTGGTTCTTTGAAGAGGGACTAATTTGTCTGTATAAATATAAATGTTTAGGTTAATTTATTTTTAATGGATATTTTGTATTTTAAGGTAAATTCTACCCTTGTAGTTCATTTTAGTAGCTGATTTTATTATACATTAACATGGTCGTATTAAATATATGATTGAAAGCGATAGAGATACCAACCTATTCGATGAGAGTAATTTGAAGACTTCTAAAGAATAAAAATTTGTTGGATAGCAAAATGTTCTATCTAAAATTTTATAGAGAGCAATTTGAGTATTTACTTTTCTTATTTTTTTTAAATAGGATGTGCTCCATATTTTTTTGTATTTTTGTGTTGAGATAATTGGCAAATTGTGCCTACTTTGGTGAATTCCAGTACATAGATCAAATGACCCATGTTGTGGTGTTGTTTTTATTTGAAACATGAACAATTTTCTGTTTTTGGTGTGAATGGGGTTGTGGATGCAGTTGTTTGGTGACTGTTATTAATGTCATGTAATTTCAACTGCACCTGTGGTCTGGTTTGACAGAAATTCCACTGTTTTCTTTTCAATTATTTATTTATTTATTGTGGTTGGTTTCCAGATTTTCATCAATGTGCCATGGTACTTCTCAGTGCTGTATTCAATGTTCTGTCCATTTCTGACCCCAAGAACAAAGAGCAAGTTTGTGATCTCTAAAGAAGGAAATGCTGCTGAGACACTTTACAAGTGAGACTAATTGTTACTCTATGTAATGTTTAATTTTTTATCTAGAAATATTAATTTTTCCCAAAAATTTCTTAATTTTATCTATAACAATATTCCAAAATTACCCTCAACTTCCTTATCTACTGTCTAGTATCTACTTTTGATTTTGTGTTTTAATCATTTGTTTAAATTCAATTCCAACGAAGCACCTACACCAATAAAAGGTGCTTCTTACCCCCACAATTTCCCCTTTTTCTTTTTGATTTGGAAATTTGAGGTGTGGCTTTTGTTGTGTTATTGTTCAGATTTATCAGGCCTGAGGATATTCCTGTAAGGTATGGAGGACTGAGTAAGACTAGTGATTTGCAAAATGGTCCCCCAAAACCTGCTTCTGAGTTCACAGTTAAAGGAGGAGAGAAAGTTAACATACAAATTGAAGGCATTGAGGTAGACAATTTGCCACATTTCTATATAATTTTCCCCATCAGGATTATAATGGTAACTAGTAACTGTTGGCCTTTAGATAAAGGCTATTCCTCCTTTTGGCCTCGAGTAAAAAATTTATAAAGGAAGAATGATAAAAAAATTGATAAGGAGTGAGAGAAGATAAATTTGTCTTTTATGTTATAAAAAGAAAAAGAAAATGTAAAAAAGAGCTGTATACAAAAAATACTAAACTAGTGCAAACATCATTTCAGTTCTTAAAGTAGCCTCTCCTCTCCCTATGAGCATTATTCCTTTGAATTTCCAAGTGTTACATAGGGAGAGTGATATCTTGAGAAACCATGAATTTTATAAATTTCAAAGGTATCTTTTTCCAATTCGTCGTGGAATAAGTTGTCTCTTAACTTTGTGATAAAGTAGGATGCTTGAACATCAAGCTTCCTTTTTTGTCTTTCCTATTATAAAGCAACAAGGCTAATAATCCCTCTTGAATTTAATCACACTTAACCTTCTTCCAATCACACTATTTTGTTCATGCTTTATATTGAAAGACCCGTTGCTTGGGTATATAGTAATAGTACCTTTTTTAAGTCTTGCTTCAACTAACCCACCCTAACAAACTAGGCAACCCACATTTTTTAAACTATAACCTTTTACTTTCTATGTATATGTTGCAATGCATTTTGTTTTCGTTAAAAAAAAAATAAGGAAACCAACTTTTAGTCGGAAATCATTTTTAATATAGAAATGGAAATGATGTTTTGTTTGAATATTGACATTTGAAGTGTATTACAGTATTGTGGAAATTATTCAACACGTCTTGCGTGTTGGTCAGGATGTTGCCACGTGTTGCATCCCCCCCACGTGTTGACTCCCCACCTATAAAATCCACTCATCTGTAATTATACCAAATAATCCTATTTTCAACAAAAACACTAATATTTTTTTATATAAGAAAAAAAATTAGCCACTTTTAGTTAGCCAACTTTGTTTTAGAATTTATAATTTAGAGTCTAGAGCCAAGGGTTTATGATAAGATAAATAAACAAATTTTCAAGAAATTGGCAGATATTGACTACACAAAAATTGGGTCTCTAATATTACTCTTTTTTTAGCTGTTAATTTGTTGTGATTGATATATAGAGTGGTGCAAGTATCACATGGGACATAGTGGTGGGAGGTTGGGACTTGGAATACAGTGCTGAGTTTGTCCCAAATGAAGAAGGCAGCTACACCATAGCAGTTGAGAGGGCAAGGAAAGTTGAAGCCTCAGAAGAAGCCATCCACAACACATTCACTTCAAAGGAATCAGGCAAATTGGTGCTCTCTGTTGATAACAGTGCCTCTAGGAAGAAAAAAGTTGCTGCTTACCGCTATTTTGTGCAGTTAAATAATTAAGCATCAAATAATAATTATGTTAAGCTTGTGATATTTGCTTCTCTCTTTTTTAAAACAATAATTTTTGTTAATTATGGTTTGAGCTTGTTAAAGGCTTTGAAGTTACTAAGCAGTGTATTGATGTTATGTATAAAATTTGGAAAATGGGTGGTAGGACATGTTCAATTGGGAATTGGTATAGAAGAAAAAGCAATTAGCTTTGCTTAGTATTGAATGCATTCATTTCATCATGATAATGAGTTTGTTGATTATACGCAGTATTGTAGTGTATTTGTTCTTACATCTCTCTGTTTCGGTGACAACACATGGGGTTTTAATTAAGTTGATAATCTTTTTCAATTTTTAATTATTAAATCAAACAACACAAAAGTTCTTAGTCAACATGGGTATGTGATAATTGTTACGGTTTTAATATCGAAATTTTTAATTGATAAATGGAACATTTTAACTTTTAAGCTATTAAAGTATTTATTAATAAACATTTCATTAGCAAGTGTTTGTGGGCTGAAAATTTAAATATGGAAGAACTATAGATGTAATTTGAAGTTATTTTTCATGAGTATAGAATAACAGAATGGTAAAGTGGCAAAATTAAGAGCATAAATTAAATACTTTTTGAGTTAAAAGTGCTCCTATTTGATAGATTGAATAAGAAATCATTACTAAGTTTGTTGTGCCTTGTTTTCTAATCCAAATCCAAATGGAATAAGTAGCTGAGATAAATTTGCTCACAGAAATGAAAAGGAGAATAATGGTGATGGGACTAGGTATAGCATATGGCATGGTCCATGCAGAAGAGTGAAGTGTGATGAGACTGAGAAATCCAAATTCCAACGAAGAGTTCACGGGTGGTAACGTGCTCCATAAGATGAAAATTCAATAGTGGAGCCACCTGCTATCCCTTTGTTGATGGTGATGTTTGCATCCTTCTAACCCTGAATTTTAGCAAGCATGATTCTCTTCTAGTTTCTACCGTATGCTTTTTTAATTTTTATGGTACCTCAGTCTCACTCTTATCCAAGCCATATCTACTGTATAGCGTATATTCAACGAGGATGGAAAAGGGAGATAATGTTCCTCAACTTACAATAAGCTTTGCAAAATATTTTTAACAAAACATCATTTTATACATAAATATATTATTTTAATATATTCAGTTCAACTTGATTAAATTTTTAGACATTTGAATCTCTAATTTTATCAATTTATTGACCAGTTTGATTTTTAGAACTTTAAAAAAATTAAGAAAAAAACAATGTACTAAAAAATATCGTTATCATAATAATGTGTATTAATGATGTTAGATTGTAGTTAAAAGTTAGTAATTAGTAGTTAAATATATTTATCATGACAATTCAAATATAAAAAATATATAACATTTTCATCACTTTTCTCTTGAATTCTAACTTGGTATTGAGAGTTTGGATTTTTTTTTTTTTTTTCCTTCTGATGAAACATAAACACTCTCTAGTTTAGTTTTCTTCCTTTTTTTTTTTGGCCGTTCTCCCGTTGTATTAGGTCACTCGCCACCTCAAAAGCTCATCCTTGCTGTTCTGAGTTGAAGGAACAAAATCCTACTAGATACTGTCGTTGCACGCTCACGCGCCATCTTAGGTAGTTATCGTCGTCAAACCTCAGCTCCATATCCTTTGTTCAATTCGAGTTGTCCCTTTTTAACCTTTTCAATCATCTTTTTTGACGTATTTTTGCATAATCAACTGCTAAGCGTATTCATCTCGATGTTATAAGTCCAACGAACCCAATACGACACTAGACGCACTGCCACACACCTCTCAAAGCTCGCTGCAGTTACTCAACCAGATATCATTTATGTTGTTCATGTTATTAGTCAATTTTTATCACCTATCGCACCACTTATTATGCTGCTGTTCTTCAGATTCTACACTATATCAAAGGTACTACGTTTAGGGGTCTTTATTTTTCTGCCTAACCCATTTTAATCCTTTAAGCATATCTCATGCTGATTGGGTTGGGGATTCCATTAAGCAACGTATTATTACCGATTATTATTTATTCATTAGTGACTCTCCTATCTTTTGGCGTCGAAAAAACAATCATTTACCATTCAATCAAGCATTGAAGCAGAATATTGTGCTCTAACTAACAGTTGAGAGTTATTCAATCTTTTCTAGTTGATTTTTATTGTGATAACATAAGTGCTATTCAGATTGTTCATAATATATTTTTTTAGAGTAAAAAATCAAATTAGTCTCTAAAAGATTACTCGTTCTTTAAATTGATCTTTGGAAGATTTTTTTCATTAAATTCACTCTTTAAAGATTTTAAATTAATCATGTTAGTCATTTCGTCACTTTTTTTATTGATGATGTTAAAATTTGCTAATGTGGCAAGCACCTCAACAAACAGTTAGGAGTCTTAATTGACTTTTTTTATTGATGATGTTAAAATTTGCTAATGTGGCAAGCACCTCAACAAACAGTTAGGAGTCTTAATTGACTATTAACATGATTAGTTTATGAAATTAGATCAAATCAACTCTAAATTGAGGGATTTCAATGCCTCAAGTTCTTCCCTCAATTAGGTTTTAATTTGATTTAATTTCATAAAGTTATTATGTTAATAGTCAATTAAAACTTTTAAGCGTGTGTTGGGGTGTCACTTAACGTGCCATATTAGTAAATTTTGACACCATCAATAAAAAAAATGACGAAAAGACTAACATGATTAATTTAAAATCTTTAAAAGATGAATTTAATTAAAAAAAATTTAGAGACTAATTTAGAAAATAAGTAATCTTTCGGATATTAATTTGATCATTTACTGATATTTTTTATGAGCGTACTAAATATATTAAAAATAATTGTTATTTTGTACGACAACAACTCTTTAGTGGTGTTATTTATCTAATAATTATTAAAATTTTGAATCAAATAACTCATATTTTTACTAAGACTTATTATCCTACTTATTTTTAAATATAGTATTTAAATTCATGATGGTCTCATTAACTCTTACTTAAACTTAAAAGAGGATATAACATATATTAATGATGTTAGATTATAGTTAGCAATTAGTAGTTAGTAGTTAAATATATTTATAATAATAGTTGTAAATACTCTTATAAAGGACTAGTTTCTATATTGAATCAAGACAATTCAAATATACATTACATTTTCATCAATTTTCTCCTAGATTCTAACAATCATATGCAAAGATGTGCCCTTTAAAATATATATTGTATAAAAAAAATGTATAGAACATTCTAAAAAAATAGTTTATCGATAAATGTTAATGTACAAAATTAGAGATAAACTACAATCATTGATCCATGCGTTTTGTCATGTATTACCAATTTGGAGTGTGGTTTAGCTTTTTTTTATTCTAAAGGACCTCCAATTTAATCTAGTATTTTTAAGACACTTGTTGGTAAAAATCAATAAATTAAACATGTGTATGAAAATTTATTTGTCTTCAATTATTATATTTGATATTTAGCAAGTGATTATTTTACAAATCCTATGGTAAAAAAA
>NC_029788.2:106901095-106901793 GCF_000816755.2 Arachis ipaensis
AAATATTATTTGATTAATGAACAGATTAAACAATTAACAAAAAATTCATCCAGTTAATTCAGAGCTTTTAAATTAAAATATAAGAGTTGATATACAACAATAAGTAAAGTTGACTGTGTTCCAAAAATATGTATCTATCTTTAGATAGTCTACCTATAGTTATTAATTTAAATAAATATTATCAGCTTAATTATTTTTATTTTTGGTAGTGAAGTAGGTTAATTTTATGTGATATTATTTTTATCTTTTTAAATGTTATATTATTTTTTTTTTCACATATTAAACAATGTACTCTTATTATTTATATATGTAGCGAACGAGTCAAATTTAAAATTTTTAAATTTATATTCATGTGTGAAAAGAGGTTATGCTACCGAGATCATCAAGATATCATTAGAAGAGTATTATATAATATTACCAAGAATTTTTGGGGCAAAATAAACTGATGATGAGTATGTTAGGATAAGTCTTAAAACCATGTACTATTAAGGAAGTGGTAAATAAAAAGGTCAAAAAGTCTTACAATGAATTATTATCCAATGGTATGATTCGTATAATATTTTTATATTGTAATTTTGTTATTAAAAAGATCTGTGAATGAATGTGATACCTCTAAATAATCTTTTATTAAAGGCACTTATAAATAGAAATCAAATAAATAAGAAAAATGAATTTTCATTCTATAATAATTCATTAGG
>NC_029788.2:106901809-106906871 GCF_000816755.2 Arachis ipaensis
TACATATATAAATCTACATATATAAATCATTAATTTGTATTTTAACCATAAATTAATTTTGAAAAATTATCCATTAAAATTTTGAGATGTCAATTGATCTTTATTTGAAATTTTCTAATGAAAGGCTATATATTAAAGAAACAATCCAACATCTATGATATAAAGTACTAAGTACTAACTCTGCTGTCCATTAAAAGCACTCTCTTTCACTGTGTTTATATATATCTTAAATTTTAAAATTTCCTGTTTCTATCCATTTTTAATGTGTAGTACTATTTCAGAATTATGACTCGAAGAAAGAAAGAGAAACATGACACTAGAGCCAGAAAATATTTGAGGTAATGATTTTATAATTGATTTTTAGTGTTTGTTTCGATACGATAATAAATTTATACATATTGGTACGATAAATAATTTAAATATCTTTTTTTATATTGGATAAAAATTATCTAATTCTTTTAATTTAGTTAAAATTAAATTAACTTTAATTTTATATTTTTAAATATGAAACAATTAAAAAATAAATAAAAAAACATTGTTGATCGTGTTTAGGATTTTGGACAAAGAAAAAGAAAAAGAATGTGTCTTTGTTATTGAGGAACCTTGTTGAGCACAACGGAAACAACTTTGGAATCGTCATATTCTTCGTTGAAGTAGAAGAGGCCAAGGTTTTTGCCGATAGAGGTTCCAGCAACCAGCGAAAACTTCTCCTACGAATTGAACGGAAAGGTTGTGGAAAAATAGAAAATCGACTGAGAAATCATGGAAGGAAAACGATTCTAATAGAGCTTGTCTTCTTCTTAACTAGAAACGAGATAAAAAGAACTTTGGAAGAAGAAGACAAAAATAGAGAAAACTAATTAAGACACTTTCTTTTTTTTTAGTGAATACCCCATCCGACCCCTGACAATTATCTCGAAAGGACAACGAGGTCCCAAGAAAAAAAAACACCCAATCCGGCCCCTGATAAATTTTTTTGGGACAGATTAGCCCCTGTGCCAAAAAAAATAATATTGATTTTTTTTGGCAAAGGGACCTCGTTATCTTTTCGAAGTAATTGTCAGGGGTCGGGTTGGGTTTATTTTTTTTGTCAGGGGCCGGGTTGGGATTTTTTTTTGTCAGGGGCCTCGTTGTCTTTCGAGATAATTGTCAAGGGCTGATTTGGGTTTTTCTCTTTTTTTTTAAGCACACCTGAAACTTGACAAATAGCTTATCCTTCAAAAGTTTTTTTTTTTGTGGTAAAAAGTGAATATATAATTCTTAAGATAAGGCTACATTTTATAAGTGATATTTATAATATTTAAGGAGACACTTTTCAAATGATGTTACAAATGTGTTTTTTATTCTCCTTAAAAAAGGAAATATGGAAAAAAACGTAGTCTATTCCAGGAATAGATTACGTTTTTCAAATGTAACTTAAAAAAAGTGTGGTTGAATGAGTGTTTTTCTTGTAGTAATATTGCTGGTATCGTACTTGAAGATGTTAGTAAATATTTTTTTTATTTTCTTGAAAAAGTAAATTATTGTTAGTGATACTAAATCGGTTAGAATTTGATTATTAGAATTATTATAATATTTATTTAGGAGTAATAGTATGTTAAATCATTGTTAGTGATATTAAATCGCTGTAACCAGAGATTAATGGCCGGATGGCGTTGGTTGGCCCAAACGTATGAAGGAGGTGGCTTTCGAGCGGACCTGGTACTCGGTGTTCCTCCGTCCGACTTGTACGTGAGAAAGAATGGGGGGTGGTACCTGCAAAGACACTCTGATGCCTAAGTTAGCAAGAGTGTGAGCAGGTTAGAGAGTATATTGGAACTTAGAGATACCTGAATGGTGTCAGTGTATTTATAGTGGTGAACCAATAACCACCGCTGAAGTAGTGCCACCTTTTTAGGTGGATAACCGTTCCCATATCTTAGGGAGGTTAAGATATGGCACTATGAAGTGGTTAGAGAGTTTCTAGGGGCAGTTACTCATTTGAATGGGTGTTATCTGCCAGCTAACCCTCGTATCCGACTTCTTTGGAGCAGGTCGTGTTCAGTACCGACTTCTGGGGATGAAGGCTGGTACTGGGTGAGGGCCAACCCTTTGGGTTGGGCCTTTTTGCTTGGATCCTGGACCTTTATTATTAGGCCAGGGTATGAACAGTGCCCCTACTCGAGCCCAATTTCCTTTTGAGGAAAGCAGCGCAAGCCAGCTACAACAGTTTATTTGCTGATCTTGTGTCTGTAAAGAATGACTTGCTGAATGCTCGGAAGGCCTATACCGAGTTGGAGGACTCTATTGCGGATGGTGCTGATGAGGCTTGGAGGGTTTTTAAGGAGCAGGTCGGAGTTATTGCTCCTGACTTAGACCTTTCTCCTTTGGACCCTGATAAGATTGTTATTGATGGTGCCATCGTGGATCCTCCTGTCCCCGTGGTGGAGTCCGAGTCTGATTTGAAGACTCGGGGGCAGAGGATCATAGAGTCCCCTCCTCGCTCTAAGGACGCTCCGAGTTCTTCTGCTGCTCCTCCGACTTCCTCTCCAACTCCTGGTCCTGGTGGTGGTGATCCTTCTACTCCTCTTGCAAAGAAGTGATTTTGTTGGCTATTGGGGGTCCGGCCTGTGGATCCCCCCCTTTTAAACTCTTTATATTTATTTGTTGATGTTTGAACAAATTTTGGCCTTTTAAGGCCGTAAACAAAACAATTTATGATACCCTTTTTTAATAAGGGTTTAATTTAGCGTTTTAAATAAATGTCCTTTTTGGATAAGGGTTTTGAGTTACCTTATGCGCGCATGCTTTTCTGTTCGTGGTTCTTTTGACTCTTTGATCTTTTCTGGAAAAAACCTTTTCTTTGGGGCTTGCCTGCTTTTCTGAATCTCTTTGATCCTCAAGGCAGCCTTACAACTTTTTCTTAGTTTTTTCCTATCTCTTTTTGTTATTCCTGGTACTCAATTTTGTTTTATTGAGTTTTTCGTGACTTAGGCTACTTTTGCGATTCATTTTAATCGTACTCGGTTTCGCATTCCGCCCTGTGAGTCGGACCGATCCCGAGTTTATCATGATCGACTTCTATAGCCTCTTTACGCCGACTTGTACCGTCGAAGTCGGTTACCCTATAATAGCCCTTTCCTAAGACCTCGTTGATCTTGTATGGTCCTTTCCAATTAGCAGCGAGCTTACCTTCCCCTGACTTGTTGACTCCAATATCGTTTCTGATTAGGACCAAGTCATCTGGGGTGAAACTCCTTCGAATGACTTTTTTGTTGTATCTCGCGGTCATCCTTTGCTTCAACGCTGCTTCTCTTATCTGGGCTTCTTCTCGGATTTCGGGGAGCAAGTCGAGCTCCTCTTTGTGCCCCTGTATATTCCCGATCTCGTCGTGGAAAATCACTCTTGGGCTTTGCTCATTGACCTCTATTGGGATCATGGCTTCTACGCCATAAACTAGTCGGAAGGGTGTTTCTCCAGTGGCGGATTGGGGGGTTGTTCTGTAAGTCCATAGTACTTGTTGGAGCTCTTCAGCCCAAGCTCCTTTCGCATCTTGTAATCTTTTCTTCAACCCTGCCAGTATGACTTTGTTGGCTGCTTCGGCTTGTCCATTGGCTTGCGAGTGTTCCACCGAGGTGAACTGGTGTTTGATTTTCATACTGGCTACCAGGCTTCTAAAGGTGGAGTCAGTGAACTGGGTCCCATTGTCTGTAGTGATGGAGTAAGGTATCCCATACCTTGTAATGATATTTTTGTAGAGGAATCTCCGACTTCTTTGTGCAGTGATAGTGGCTAGCGGTTCTGCTTCTATCCACTTTGTGAAATAATCTATTCCCACGATTAAGTACCTGACTTGTCCTGGCGCCTGAGGAAAAGGACCTAACAAATCCATCCCCCATTTTGCAAAGGGCCATGGAGAAGTGATACTAATGAGCTCTTCTGGGGGAGCCACGTGGAAATTTGCGTGCATCTGACATGGCTGGCACTTTTTCACAAATTCTGTGGCATCTTTCTGTAGGGTTGGCCAGTAGAATCCAGCTCGGATCACTTTCCTGGCCAATGACCTGGCTCCGAGATGATTCCCGCAGATTCCACTATGTACCTCCTCCAACACCTCGGTGGCTCTTGAGGTCGGTACACACTTTAACAATGGTGTTGATATCCCCCTTCTATAGAGAACATTTTTCACCAAGGTATAGTGTTGTGCTTCCCTTCGGATTTTCTTGGCCTCCTTTTCCTCCTTGGGGAGGATGTCAAATTTCAGGTATTCGACCAAGGAGTTCATCCATCCGAGGTTTAATCCGACCACTTCAAAGACTTCTTGTTTGTCTTCCATTTTTACCACTGAAGGTTCCTGGAGAGTTTCTTGGATCAGGCTTCTGTTATTTCCTCCTGGCTTGGTACTTGCTAACTTGGATAGGGCGTCTGCTCTGCTATTTAGGTCCCGAGTTATGTGCGTGACCTCAGTTTCTGCAAAGCGCCCAAGGTGTTCCAGAGTTTTTTCCAAGTATCTCTTCATATTCGGGTCTTTTGCCTGATACTCTCCACTTATTTGGGAGGTCACCACTTGAGAGTCACTGTATATCATTACCTTCGTAGCACCGACTTCTTCTGCCAGCTTCAATCCTGCAATCAAGGCTTCATATTCTGCCTGATTATTTGAAGCTGGGAATTCAAACTTGAGGGAAACCTCTATCTGGGTTCCCCTTTCATCTACCAATATTATGCCTGCGCCGCTTCCTGTTTTATTGGAGGATCCATCTACGTAGAGTTCTCATGTAGTTGGTTTATCCTCTTGATCCCCTGCATATTCTGCAATGAAGTCGGCAAGGCACTGGGCTTTAATCGCCGTCCGAGTTTCGTACTTCAAGTCGAACTCGGATAGCTCTATTGCCCATTGAACCATTCTTCCTGCAACATCCGTCTTTTGGAGGATTTGCTTCATGGGTTGGTTCGTGCGGACTCTTATTGTGTGAGCTTGAAAGTAAGGCCGTAGCCTTCGAGAGGCTATCACTAAGGAGTAGGCAAACTTCTCTAATTTGTGATACCTTAGCTCAGGGCCCTGTAGAACTTTACTGATGAA
>NC_029788.2:106906914-106930226 GCF_000816755.2 Arachis ipaensis
AATTTTCCTGCCTCCACCGCGAAGGCGCACTTTGCAGGATTTAGTCTCATCCCGTGCAACCTTATGGTGTCAAAGACTTGTTAAAGGTCAGACAAAAGGTCGGGTCAAAATAGGAGGTTGGCTCAAAAACTTTTTGAACTCCTGGAACGCCTCCTCGCATTCGGGAGTCCATTCAAATTGGTGTCCCTTTCTCAATAGGGAGAACAGTGGAAGGGATCTTTAGTGCTGATCCTGCCAAAAATCTGGAAGGTCTACAGTCTACTAGGGCGTCAATGCTTGGTAGTGGATAAGGGTCCTTGGGACATGCCTTATTTAAGTCGGTATAGTCGACGCACATTCTCCATTTACCATTTTGTTTTTTGACTAGCACTACATTGGCTGGCCATGTTGGATACTTGACTTCTCTGATGAAACCGGCTTCTAGGAGCGCTTGTACTTGCTCCTCTACTATTAGAGCTCGCTCTGGGCCGAGCTTGCGTCTTCGTTGTTGTACAGGTCGAGATCCCGAGTAGATCGAAAGCTTGTGGGACATGAGCTCGGGATCTATCCCAGGCATGTCGGAGGCCTTCTAGGCGAAGAGATCGGAATTATCTCTTAGGAGCTTAGTCAACCCTTGTCTTAGGGTTTCCCCTAGGTTGGCTCCTATGTGAGTGTCTTTTCCTTCCTCTTCGCCGACCTGAATCTCCTCGGTTTTTCCCCCGGGCTGGGGGCGCAGCTCTTCTTTAATCCTTGCTCCACCGAGCGGATAACCGTTCCCATATCTTAGGGAGGTTAAGATATGGCACTATGAAGTGGTTAGAGAGTTTCTAGGGGCAGTTACTCATTCGAATGGGTGTTATCTGCCAGCTAACCCTCGTATCCGACTTCTTTGGAACAGGTCGTGTTCTGTACCGACTTTTGGGGATGAAGGCTGGTACTGGGTGAGGGCCAACCCTTTGGGTTGGGCCTTTTTACTATAAGCTATAAGCCACTCGACTACCAGGAGTGGAGAGAAAGAGATCACATTCTATCCTAGGGCTAGGGAGAGAGAGATTCCAGCCTTCTTCGCTTTCGATTCAATGTCTTTCTTCACACCCGGCCCCTGGACTTTCGCTTCTAGCACTGACATCTAATTGAGTAGCTTGCTTGCTACTCACTGTAACTCCGCATTCATTAGCTCTAAAGCCAACAAACAAGTCAACTTCAAAAGCTTACTCTTCATATACCCCTTTTTGACACATAATCATCATTGCCACCAATTAATTGTCATTCATTTCATTCGATCTAAACATTTGGAAAAAAAAAAAAGGCCGAGAGAGAGTGGACGTGTTCTTCGTGAATACCGAACTTTTGGCGTTCGATTTTTTGAGATTTGTAATTTTAATAAAAAATTTAATTTGATAAAAGTGTTTGTATTTTTTTTTCTACGTGTTAATATTACTTTTATTCAGTAAAAGTTGACGGTGACGTAGTTTCTCTTTTTTTTGAGTTTGGCCAATTAAAAATCTAGGAAGTATAGATGATTTCTGACGTTTTTTTTTTTGGCAGCTCGATTCAAAAACTTTTTCGAAACTTTCGTCATTGTGATTTCTGTATGGAGGTAAAGTTTGGTAATTTTTATAATAATTAGATATGAATTTGATAAGTGAATGATATTGTGATTGATTATTGATGGAGTTTGATTAACTTTATATTGAATTTTGTTGATATATTGTTATATGTGATTAAACTTGTGATTTAGTCATGTTTGTGCTTCCCAAACTGTGATAATGAGGCTGATTTGGGGTTGTCATTGTGTTAGTTTTTGAATAAAATGGGTGATGTTTAATGGCCGAGAAATTAAATTAAATGCGGTAAAAAATTGGTAACCGTAAAACTTATTTTAAAAAGAAAATAAGGAGGATTTCGATTCTTGGTGAAGAGAAAAATCAGCCAAAAAGAATTATTTTTGTATTTTTATGAAAAGATTGAGTTTAATATTATAATTATATAAGTTTTTTCGGGTATTTTGGGTAATAAATAAAGTTTAGGAATAAAACGGGTATTTTATAAAAGTTCAGGGTTATTTATATAAATATGAAACAAAGCAAAGGTAATCACCTTGCGAGCATTTTTGACAGTTTCCTTATTCTTCTTTTTTAGGCCGGCAACCTCTGCTTTCAAGCTGGTGACTTCAGTCTTGGTGACATTTGTCGACGCAACGGCCTCAGCCAGTTTTTTCTCCAGATCAGTAACTTTGGCCTCCGCCGTTGTCGCCTGGCCCAATGTGGCGCCAAGCTGGCTCTCTAGGGTCAGCTCCCGGTCGGCAAGGCGGGCCACCATCCCGTCAGAAGTCTTAAGCTTTTTCTCCATCTCCACCAACTTAGTCTTGGTAGTTTCCATCTCAGCTTTCAAAGAGCTAATTTCCTACAGTGCCAAGAGGTACTTGCCATCCAGCACCCCAGCCTGGGCCAGAACGGGTTTCGCCTTCCTCGTAATGGTTGCGGCATAAAGCATGCAACGATACACCCACCTAGCCTGAGAGGCCAAGTCACCACCATAGAAAAAGTCTTCGGTGCCCGGTAAAAGCTAGGAATCAATGAATCCCCCAGCATCGAAGTTATTCTCCATCACGGTGAGTGCCCCCTCCGGGCTAGATATCGACTTCCTCTTCCTAGGATTCTCCACAATGGTCAGATCGGGACCTGCCTCATCCTCGAGTATCTCCTCAGATTAGAGGGTCACGCCAGCACTAAGGCCAACGTTTTCCTGAGGGGGCGGTCAAGATTGAACCTCGGGAGTTGGGGAAGGCGGAGCCACGACCGAAGGAATCTCTGAGCTGTCGCTACTATTCCCCGGGAGCAATTGAGCCATTAAGATGCTGATACCCACTTGCTTAGTAGCAATAGACACTGAAACAAGGAAGTAAAACCCAAGCGTTATGAACCACAAGTTAAACAAGTATAAAAGCCAGAATAAAAGGAGATCCTAAAAAGCAGGACAACCCGACGACTTACCTACATAACTTCTACCCGTCTCATGTTCACCCATCAACAGATGGGGGTTGAGATTATTTTTACCAAAAATGGCCAATAATATATCGGCGATGTCCCAATTTTGCTTACTTAACCCTTTATAAGTACTCTTTATTAAAAAATTGGCCCCAGTCCCGAAACTATAGTAGGTCGGTATACAGCATTCCTCCTCCAAGGTTAGCCAAAAAGGATGCCAACCTTCAGCGGGCCACACTTTAAAAAAATATTTTGAAGCCATGAAATTAATCTTCGAACAACCCGAAGAACCGTCAACCCTGTACGGCTCGGAATGACATATACCCTTTTTTATGTTTCCCCTCCTTTGAAGGGTTGGTCAAGAGAAAGAAGTAGATGAAGACTTCTACTGAGATCGACAGCTCTAGGTAGTCGCATACCATCTCAAAACAGCGACTGAAGGCCCAGCTATTTGGGTAAAACTGAAATGGTGTCACATCACATCGAGATAACAAAGGGGGAGAAGGGAAGTCGAACCCCCAAGTTGGTGAACATGGGTTTGTACACCTACATCCAATCAGCAACCTGGAAAGTGTTCAAGTTTATGTGGCAAATATGTTCCCGGTCTCTAGGAACGAACGTGTCATAATGCTCCTCATCGGGACCCCCTCCACGGAGTAGATCAGAGTTGCGGAACTCCTAGAGCTCCTCGAGAGTTATCTTAGAAGCCGTGCCTTTAACGTCGGAGGTAACCCAAATATAATGATCTACCAGAGCTCTCAAGATGGGATGTTGCGCCATACCTACAGTGAGGACACCACTTAAAGTCAAACCCGGGAGGTCAGAAAATGGGAAAAACGGAAACTAATGCTACGTTCTGTTACACCACTATTTTACACTAATCTATGATCAACTAAAAGCCAAGAGTGATTTACTTAATGGTAACCCCCTGTAACCTATCTAACAGTATTACAGTAGTGACCCAGGCAAGAGCAGTTATAAACGATGAGGGAGGAATGCAATAAAATATTGAGGTCAAAAATAAAATATTAAGGAGTTCGTGGTTTAGAAAGTAATTAATAAAAGTTTGAAAATAAGGTTTTATAAAATAAGTTTTAAGAGTATTATAAATATTATTTTAAATATTTGTTTAAAATTACTCATTTACATTAGAGTATTATATTTGAGTAAATTATTATTTATCAAGATATTATTTTATAAGAATATTATTGTATGTATTATAACAGAGAGTAGTGAGAGTAGTAAACAGATAATTTTTTTTTGAAAAATTTTAGAAAGATAAATCTAAGTTAAGGATCTCATGATCCTCTCTTCAAAAAATATTTAGAAAAAGATGAGAGAAGAGTGTGAAGATAATTTTTTATAAGGAATTAAATATATTTGAGTAAATTATTATTTATCAAGATATTATTTTATAAGAATATTATTGTATGTATTATAAAAAATAAAACAGAGAGTAGTAAACAGATAATTTTTTTTTGAAAAATTTTAGAAAGATAAATCTAAGTTAAGGATCTCATGATCCTCTCTTCAAAAAATATTTAGAAAAAGATGAGAGAAGAGTGTGAAGATAATTTTTTATGTTAAAAGTAAGGAATTAAAATAATGATGAGAAAAGAAAAGAAAAGAAAAGAAAAGAAAAATATTAGTTAAAGAGATCTCTGCCACAGGAAAGCAGAGAGCAAAAACTTAAAAGAATCTAAAGAACCTCTACCACAGGAGAGCAAAGAATCAAAAGATTAAAAGAATCTAAAGAACCTCTGCCATGCCATAGGAGAGTAGAGAATAGAAAAGAAAAGAAAGAAAGAACGAAAAGAAAAGGAGAAAAGCAGATATGATTGTTTACCTGCTGAAAACGAGCAGAGATACGGTGGTGAGTCCACTGAGATTTGCTTTCCAACGATACATCGGCCAATCCAGGGGATGGTCGCACCTATAAGACAGAGGTTGCTTACAGAGATTATCGCTACATACATTGTCTAGAGAGAGCCTCACCTGTAAGACGGAGGTTGCTTACAGAGGTTATGTTTGCATACATCGGCTCAAGAGAGTCGCACCTGTAAGACAGAGGTTGCTTATAGAGGTTATGACACTGGAAACCAAAGTCAGACAAAGGTTGCTGAGTTACATTGGGAGCGGGTCGAAACCGACAAATGAGCTCATTACCGACACTAGGATAGACATGTATCATACTTGTTTGCGCATATTTGTTTGTGAGTATAATTTTCTGTGATTGTGGGTGTGCTAAATGACTGTTTGAATTCTGTGTTCTTTAATTGTTGAATTAGATGGTACCTTGTTGACTGTTACTGCTGACCAAGTATATATAGAATGAACTTAACTCCTAACCCCGACCCTACTAAGAACTCCCCAGTTCTTACGCCCTATCTCCACCCCTTTCAGCTACAGGTGCGAATGTTTATTGCGAAGCTGCGGGAGCACAGAAGAATATGTTTACGAGTTAGGTTGTTAGAATTTATTTTTTCCTCGCCTTGTTAGTTAGAGTTTTATTCAGAGGGGTAGGTTCTGTAATTGCTTTTGTATATAACACTACAACGTATTATTAATATTAAGTATGTGAATATGTGTTGTTTGTACTTGTTGAAAAAGTTATAGTTTTAGTAAAATCATCGATAGATTTATGCGTAAAGGCTCAATATTAAATAGATAATAAAAGGAATTAGGTTAGTAACGCCTTACTTTTAGTACAATCATGAGGTGCTAAAAGTTAGGCTACTACACTATGGTATCATAGTAGTTTTTTCTCGTTAGAGCCTTGGAAATGGACTGACTATGCTTTACTGCATACTCTGAGTGTCTGTCATGCAGTAGGACTTGTCCTAATGACAAGAGTTTGAGTTTCAAATGCATGATTGTCTATTGATTAATGCTGTTAGTCGACCGTTGTATCTCTCATGGTATTAGGTCTAGCCAACTTATTACTGATGATTTGTGCATACGGAAACACTAATGGATTGTCAAAGACGAAATAGAATTAATAGATGATGCAAATTATGGGTTTTGAAAACGTTAGAAGTTGCATCTCGGGGTTGCTCGGTCACGTATCTTGTTCTTCCATGGTTTATCTTAAAGTTTTGTTTTGGGTTTCTTTCTTGAAAAGTGAACTAATTATTCCCCAATCTTCTTGTTCCTTGTTCATATGCTATATTCATTTGATCTTAACTGCATACATTTACTTGAATTCCTTGAGATATTTGCTTTTCTTAAGATGCGGTTTGGTTCTTTTGATTCATGTCTTGCATCTTATGTATATCTCATTCCGATTAAATTTGGTTCTTTTAAAGTTCTTGTTTCAAACCTTACATTCTGAATTATTCCCTGCCTGATAGTATTCTTAAACATTCTCTTGAATTCCTGTGAACCCCGTCCATAAATTTTGTTCTTCTCTTCCTAAGTTTGATATCCTTTTAGGTAACTCAAACTTGTTTTAGAGTAACGTGCGATTCCTTAGATATCTGCCTTGTGCTGTTTAAACTCCTTTTCTTGGCTCATGTATTCTATGATGTAACTTTGGACTGGTTGATGCATCAAAGAGAAACGTAGAAATCTTTGTGAACATTGTCCTTATTGCTTGTCCTTTCTCTGAGATCTTGTATCCTTTTGAGTGACTTGAGACTAGTTTTGGTGACACGTGCGATCGTTAGATATAGCAAGCGATATGTTAGTTCTTTAGGATACGTTGTGCGGATGCAGAAGGTGGAGTTTGTAAGTGTGCGACGTCATAGGATGTTAAGGAGTTTGATTCTTGCGAAAGAGTTTTGTTGATGTTAGACTTGTGCTTATTAGTGGGTTGCGGAGTGTTTGATGAGGTTGAGAATTCGCGGAGAATCTGTTTAATATGGTATGGTTGGGAATGGTGAAATTACGTCATGTTGAAGTTTAGGCAGTTGAAGCTCTAAAGTTGGTATGAGTTCAGTGTGCAAATGATATACACGTCGTTCTAATACCAGCCTGCCTTGTAACCTTTCTGCATCGATCCTATCTTGTATCTTCCGCTTTGCGCCAGACTTTTTCCTATATTTTTAAGCCATAAGAATATCCTGGATTTGAAATATATATATATACCCCTATACCCCTTTTTGACACATAATCATCATTGCCACCAATTAATTGTCATTCACTTCATTCAGCCTAAACAATTGGAAAAAAGAAAGAAAGAAAGAAGGTCGAGAGAGAGTGAACGTGTTCTTCATGAATACTAAATTTTCGGCGTTCAAATTTTTAAAATTCGTAACTCTAATAAAAAATTTAATTTAATAAAAGTGTTTGTATTTTTTTTTTCTCTACGTGTTGGCATTATTTTTGTTCGGTAGAAATTAACGGTGATGTAGTTCCCCTTCCCTTTGAGTTCGGCCAATTAGAGTTTTAGGAGGCACAGACGATTTCTGACGTTTTTTTCTTCGGCAGTTCAGTCCGAAAGTTTCTCCGGAATTTTCGTCGTTATGATTTCTGCACGGAAGTAGAGTTTAGTAATTTTTATAATAATTAGATGTGAATTTGATAAGTAAATGTTGTTGTGATTGATTATTGATGGAGTTTGATTGACTTTATATTGAATTTTGTTGATATATTGTTATGTGATTAAGCTTGTGATTTGGTCATGTTTGTGCTTTTCAAACTGTGATAATGAGGCTAATTTGGGTCTGTCATTGTGTTAGTTTTTGAATAAAATGGGTGAGGTTTAATGGCCGAGGAATTAAATTAAATGTTGTGAAAAATCGGTAACCGTAAAACTCATTTTAAAAAGAAAATAAGGAGGGTTTTGATTCTTGGTGAAGAGAAGAATCAGCCAAGAAGAATTATTTTTGAGGAAATATACTTGTATTTTTATGAAAAGATTGAGTTTAATATTATAATCATATAAGTTTTTCGGGTATTTTGGGTAATAAATAAAGTTCAGAGGTAAAATTGGTATTTTATAAAAGCTCAGGGTTATTTATATAAATATGAAACAAAGTGAAGGTTTAAATATAATTTTATAAAATATTAAAGAATTCGTGGTTTAGAAAGTAATTAATAAAAGTTTGAAAATAAGGTTTTATACAATAAGTTTTAAGAGTATTTTAAATATTTGTTTAAAATTACTCATTTACATTAGAGTAAATTATTATTACAAATTATTATTTATCAAGATATTATTTTATAAGAATATTATTGTATGTATTATGAAAAATAAAACAGAAAGTGGTAAACAGACAAGTTTTTCTAAAAACTTTAGAACGACAAATCTAAGCTAAAGATCTCATGATCCTCTCTTCATAAAATATTTAGAAAAAGATGAGAAAAGAGTGTGAAGATAGTTTGATGTTAAAAGTAAGGAATTAAAAGAATGATGAGAAAAAAGAAAAAAAAAGAATATATTAGTTAAAGGGATCTCTACCATAGGAGAGCAGAGAATAGAAAAGAAAAGAAAGAAATAATGAAAAGAAAAGGAGAGAAACAAAGATTATTGTTGACCTGCTGAAAACAAGCAGAGATATGGTAGTGAGTCCACCAAGATTTGCTTTCGAGAGATACATCGGCCAATCTAGGGGATGATCGCACCAGTAAGATAGAGGTTGTTTACAGAGGCTATCGTTACATACATTGGCTAGAGAGAGCCTCACCTATAAGACAGAGGTTGCTTACAGAGGTTATGACACTGGAAACCAAACTCGGACAAAGGTTGCTGAGTTAAGTCGGGAGAGGGTCGAAACCGACAGATGAGCTCATTACATGCACTAGGGATAGACATGCATCATACTTGTTTGCGCATATTTGTTTGTGAGTGTAATTTTCTGTGATTGTGGGTGTGCTAAATGACTGTTTGAATTTTGTGTTCTTTAATTGTTGAATTAGATGACACCTTGTTGACTGTTATTGCTGACCAAGTATATATAGAATGAACTTAACTCCTAACCCCGACCCTACTAAGAACTCCCCAGTTCTTACCCCCTATCTCCACCTCTTTCAACTACAGGTGCGAAGGCTTATTGTGAAGCTGCGGGAGCACAAAGGAATATGTTTATGAGTTGAGTTGTTAGAATTTATTTTTCCCTTATCTTGTTAGTTAGAGTTTTACTCAGAGGGGTAGGTTCTGTAATTTCTTTTGTATATAACACTACAACGTATTATTAATATTAAGTATGTGAATATGTGTTGTTTGTACTTGTTAAAAAAGTTATAGTTTTAGTAAAATCATCGATAGATTTATGCGTAAAGGCTCAATATTAAATAGATAATAAAAGGAATTAGGTTAGTAACACCTTACTTTTGCTATGATCATAAGGTGCTAAAAGTAACGCCTTACTTTACTTTTAGTAAAGGCTCAAAATCATTCTGAACTCATATAATGTCATGTAATCCAAAAAAAAAAATAGAGGTGTATGGGACTAATATATTGGTGTGCGAATCCCCACGCTTCGTACAACTGAACCAATAAGTGCATTGGGTCGTCCAAGTAATACCTGAGCGAGTCAAGGTTGATCCCACGAGGATTTTAGTTTGAAGCAAGCTATGGTTATCTTGTAGATCTTAGTCAGGTGGATAGAAGAGTTATTGGTTTGAAAGATGGAATTACAATGTTTAATTATAAGAATAAGAAGTTGGTTAAGGCTTGGGGTTGCTTTGTCCTTTTGGATTAACTCTGGTTTTACTGTCTTCTTCAATTGTGAATGATTTTTTCAATTGTAGGCTATATGTGATTGACGCTGGTTTGAGCAGCCACTAATAGTCCTCCATATCTGAACCCCAGGGTTAGTGCGAATCCATTCTGATTGAGGGTGAAGCTCCTGCAGTGCATTCTCCTTAATGATCCTACTCAAAATCTCACAGACAAGGCCGGATCTTCTGGATTAGAGAATGATGCGCCTTTGGGTTCTACCCTCTACCACAGAGACCCTAATCTCCTTATACCTCGGTTGAACTGGTGTCTCGAGAAGTCCCCAACAAAGTCATGGATTAGCCGTCTAAGAGATGTATAATCAAGTTGGCGATTCGATGCTTTCCAGTCACGTATTCACACGAACCCAAGAAGAACACGGGTGGTTGTCAGGCACACATCCATATGTAAGTTTTCGTTTCTAAAACTTCGTATCACAATTCTTTGGTTATGTACCAATTAAACTAAAATACTATTCAATGTGGTCACGATTCAGATATTTGCACCTATTTGTTATTCGAAGCATTGGTGGTTATGGGTGGCTGATGATAGAAAGAAAATTTTTTTTGTTCTTGACCCATATCACAAGACGTGTCACTCCGAACCTAGAATGATGCTAAATAAATTTGCTGTAAGTTGATTCTGTTTTTTATGTTTTAATATTTGGGTGTATTTCTGTTCAAAATAAGGTATAATTTGTGATCCTTTGTTTTTTGTTTTTAGGGGTATGTCATTTCCTAAATGAGGGTATATGTCGGGGGCACCTCTAAAAAAACGATCGTGAAATTGAATCGCCATACATCGACATTTCAGGCCAAAAAACAAGGTATAAATCTTTCACTCTGAAAATTATGTTTTCTCTTGCTGTCCTATTTTAATTTGCTAATTTATTTTTGGTTTTCAGCTATGATTGTACTGTTTATGTAATGAAATAGCTTGAAATAATCTAGCCTCAAAACATAAAAAGGGGAGAGTTTGAGTGGGATAATTGGACTCAGGTAATTGTGTTTAAAACTATATAACTCTCTATTAGTTTACTAAATTAACAGAATTGATTAAAAGAATATTCTTTTAAACTGTAGGCAGAAGTGGACCACTTTAGAGTAGAATTTGCTTCTCAGATTCTGTTTCATAAAATGAATCGAGACAGAGATACAACCATTAGGGGAAGTGAAGCAGTGAGATTGTCCAGGCCATCTGCAGTGTTGTTGAGTCCATATTGTCAAATAGATTCATATGATATTGACAGTGATTAATTTCAGTGTTATGTAGTCTTGGAATAGTTTGAACGTAGTCTTGGAATAATTTGAACACTTTGTGTAAATTTTGTGAATATTTAATCCAGTTTTATATAAAATTTTTTTGCATAAATAAATTGTCTGTGCTGTATTCAAAAGCTGTAAATTACGGGTTAAAAAAATGAAGAAAAACAACACCAAACATACTGATATG
This sequence comes from Arachis ipaensis, assembly GCF_000816755.2. NCBI lineage: Eukaryota > Viridiplantae > Streptophyta > Magnoliopsida > Fabales > Fabaceae > Arachis > Arachis ipaensis. The sequence goes on from NC_029788.2 coordinate 106,917,997, forward strand.
CCCAATTACTTTAATAGTACACCCAAATATAATCGGTAAACACCCGAAATGAGTCCTCACATATTTCAATTGAAAAACCAATAAAGAGGTATGAAAAATCAGAAATTTAAATTGGTAACCTCTTTAGGATTTGATTGTATATATATAGTAAAACTAAAACAAACAAATATAAACAAAACACTAATTTTTAACATAAACAGCAGCATCTAAAAAATATTAAAAAAGAAAAATGTCAAACACAAGAGAATACATAAATACACCCAAAAAACTGAGCATTACACCAAAATAGTGTCACTATACACCCAAAAACCTATCCCCTACTACAAGATTTCTGAACTAATAATTCATAACATGTTCATGATATTGGCTGAAATTTGGTTGCACCACTGATGCAGCATTAAAAAGGTTTAACTGCAAAAAATAAACTCACATATTACCAAAACTATTAACAAAAAAATTAAACTCAATTTTCACCTATTTAGAGAACATCACTTTTACCTCGCTTAGAGCTTTCATTTTCTTCTTCTTTGAGGCATTTGTAATCTGTTTGTCCAACTTTGAACCTAACCTATTTTTTTGTCGTCCTCTTGTTCGAACACTTGGAGGGCTTTGAAGCTCGTTAACAGATTCCAAGCTAGCATCTTTGTGAGATAACAAACATGTCCCTTTCCTTTTGGCTTTCAGTTCTTTCATCTCAACTACAACGTTATCGTAGGCATGGTGCAGAATGGCAGTGAGCTCCTCGGATTCTTTTACAAATTCACATATATTTTGCGAACGAAACACCAATTCGTCAAACCTCTTGCTTCTTGGTGCCAACAATGGCTCGTCGTGGTTGCTCTTGATGTGTGTGTGTCTTTTCTTTACGTTCTTACTTTATTGTTTCAATATGTATCTTGGTGACACTTTGGTTACTCATTCAAAGCTCAACACGCTTAGGGAGTGACGGCACAATATCCCTCTTGACTTGAATAATAAGCACTGGCATTTAATTTGGGCTGCTACCGAGTCATACACAACTGCAAACTTGTTGAATGTTGAGCTAGAAACTTGTTCAACAACTTCGTATACAGAATAGCCTAGAGCAGAGTTCGTTAATCTTGTGATGCAATTCACCTTCCCTCTGAATTGTGCTTGGACTTCCCTGAACTTTTGGTGAGTGTACACATGTTAAAACTGGGCTTCTATGGAGGATTTTGTTGCACATGGTATAACGGTGTAAAAATCTGCAGCATCCGATTCTCTCTCTCTTTGCTCCCTGCTTCCGAGGCAATTATTGTATTATTTGATGAATTGGATAAGTGAGCTGTTCCAATTCCTATCACATGATTCTTTGGTATGAGATTTCTAAACAACATGGATTATTTCTTGTTCTATTTCTATGTGTCTCTTGTACCCGTTTAATTTGCCTGAAATTTTCTTCATGATGTGCCAGATACACCAACAGTGAATTGTTGTGGGCATACAAGCCTTGATAGCCCTTTGCATTGATCGGTGAGAATTCCTTTCGGAGCATTTTCTCCCATGCAACAAAGCCAACATTGAAATAACCATTTGAATGATTGAATATCTTTGTTTTTCATCAAAGCGCATCCAAGAAGTGTTGACTGACTGTGGTGATTGATCCCGACAAAAGAACCACAAACCAGATTATACCTGAAACAGATTACGACAAAATAGAATTAAAATTATTAAATACACCCAAATAATTACTTTATACACCTAAAAACCTCCAATATACACCTCTGCAGCAGATTCATAAAAGAACATTAATTCAGCATCATAAACCAGAACAGCATATTACCTGTTTGTATTATAGGCGGTGTCGAATGAAATAACATCTCCGAAATACTCATAAGCAGCTCTGCTCCTTGAATCTGCCCAAAAAGCAAGCTTAATCGAGTGATCGTCCTCGAGTTCGAGCTCAAAAAAGAAATTCTAATTCCTCTCTTTCATTCTTAATAAGTATTTTCCAAATTCTTTTGCATCGTCTAGTTCTGAAACATTATACACTTCTCTCGTGATGTAATTTCTCACGTCTTCCTCGATAAAATTTAACTCGTGGTGACCCCGGCTGCTGCAACAAATGATTGGTAACTTTTGCTTGGTATGATACCGGCTTCTTCATTATTCTCTATGGTATGACGCACGGACATGCTTAGTTCTCTATGCTGTTTGAGCATCTCTGCTTGATTTGGACAGTAAGAATGTGAATGATGCAACACGACCTTCGAAATGATCCAAACACTAACGTCCTTTAATATGTGTATATAAATTTTTGCAGGACAATTTAAATCAGTAGAGGGATTTGTCTTCTCAGTGGGAGATATTTTCGATTTCCATTTTTCCTCTCAGCTACATGTAATCAATTGATTCTTAATTTTGTTTCCCTTCTTATTTGTGCTCCGAACTCTTGTAGAAAAACCTGCATCCTTCGCATAATCCTTGTAGAATTTTGCAGCATCTTCAAGGGTGTTAAAAGTCATCCCAACCTTGGAAACAAACTGCTCATCAACAACACAGAGGGGCTGCAAAATACACCCAAAAATACAACATATTAAATGCAAGCACAAACTATAAAATGCAAATACAACTATAAAACCATCATAAAAAATCAGATTCATGAATCATCATTAAATAGAAACTAAAACAATTCAACTAAAAGAATAAGACAATTCACCATCAGTCAGATGAAAAGTTATAAACTGTAAATACACCCAAACTTTCCTAAAATACACCCAAATATTCCTTATTTACACCCGAACGTCTGATATAAAATGCAAAAAATTCATCAGAACTAATACATTAGATTCAATTCAAACAAGGAACAATGAACAGCAAATTTCACAGGCAAGGTTCACGCATTATTCAACTACACAATCATAAACTATTTACTGGATTCAAATTCAGATTCAATTATTAACTGGAATTAAACCACACCTCAGGAACTTCATTGGATTCAAATTCCAAATCCACTTCACTCTGGTTCAACTGACAATCTAAAGTTAAATCATCCATTATCTTCAAAACGATTTTAAAGCTTGATTTCAGAAATAATAGAAAAAGGAGAAAAACAAAAAAAGAGAAACAGAGAGAGAAACTTACGTAAACGACGACAAAAAAGGCAGAGAGAAACACACGAAAGAGATCGAAGAGAGAAGGCAAGAAAACCCAGAAGAAGAAAACGAAATCCTTTCGAAGAAGGAAGTAAAATATTCGAGCATTGATTGATTGAAAAATCTATTAAGAAAGCGCGTGAAACATACGTGTCATAAGAGGCGTGTTTTAGGATTAAGGGAATTTCAGGACTTGTAAAACTTGTATAGTGAAAAGACTTGTATGTGAAGATTAATTGATTGTTTTGAGTTTAATAAGAATGTATATAGTTGAATAACTAATAAAATAATAAATAAAAAATTATGATATAATATGAGTACAATTGTGAATCGTGTAACAAAAGTGCAAGAGAAAATAATGAGAGAAAAGACAAAATTAATATTTTTTATTTTATTTAATTACTCTAAACTTTTAAATTTTAACTTTAACAAATTAGTTTATTATACAAGTATTTTTAAATTTTTAGATTTTTATAATGAATGATAGATTCAATGTTATGGAAAATCAATGTAGGAGTAATAATATTTTACAAGTTTGTATAAGATTGCTTACATGCATGGCTTTTAAATATCAACAATATTTTTGGAGAAATTATCCTTAAGTAGTATTATTATTTTTTATGATAAGATGTTTTAGCTATCTAGAACTCTAGTTGGTATGAACTTCCTTTAATCTAAAGAAGTGTACAAGTCAGAAGAGAATCACAGTTTGTTAAATATTATTGGAGTACAGAAAATTTTTTAATTAGAATTAGTTAGAGGCCACAATAATTAAATTATTTTTTTAATTTTTGTAAAATAATACCAAGCTTAAAATTCAAGTGAATTACAAAAATGATAATTATAAGAAAAGAAGAAGGTTGGTGATGTACTCTCATGTCATTGAAATTCAAAGTAATGGAAGAAGAATTGATAAGAAGTGAAAAGAGAGAATAATTGATTAAAAGAACCACACAGCATTACTGAGTACCAATTACAATATATATAGCAAAAGGGAAAATAAATTACTAACTAATAGTGCTATAATTATGTCTAACAAACTAACCAACTTGACAGCTATACAAAAAATAAACTCTATTATGTTACATCCCCCACAAGCTTGCAAATCAAGTAATCCCAGCTTTCTTGCAAATCAAGTAATCCCAGCTTGGAAAGCAAATGAGAGAATGGTCCTGGAGGAAGGGATTTAGTGAATAGATCAGCCGGTTGTTCACTGGAGACAATGTGCCTAAGATTAGAAACCCCTTCTTTGAACTTGTTTCGAGCCACATGACAATCAACCTCAACATGCTTGGTTCTTTCATGAAAGACAGGATTTGAAGCAATATAGATAGCAGATTTATTATCACAGAAGATATCAACCGGAAGAGGAGGAAGAATGTTGAATTCCTTTAGTAGTTTGAGTAATCAAACGAGTTCACAAGTGCCATTAGCAAGGGCGCGATATTCTGCTTTTGAGGACGACCTTGAAACTGTAGCCTGCTTCTTACTCTTCCAAGAAATAAGAGTTTGGTCAAGGAAGAAACAATAACCACTGATGGATTTTCGGGTGTCTTTACAAGCCCCCAATCAGAATCAGTGTAACCAGATAGTGTGAAAGAATTGTTGACAGAGAAAAATAAGCCAGTTGCTGGTGATTGTTTTAGATACCGGATGATCCTATAGGCAGCCTTCAAGTGGGCATCAGTTGGTGAATCCATGAACTGAGATAGGCATCCAACAGAATAGCTGAGATCTGGTCTTGTGTTAGTAAGGTACAGAAGTCTGCCCACCAATCTACGATAGATGGTTGCATCAGGAAGAGGGGAGCCTGAAACCTTAGACAGAGAAGTAGTGAACTCCATAGGAGTAGATGCTGGTTTTGCACCAAGCAAACCGCAGTCTGTGATCAAATCCAATGCATATTCTTTGATACAGTGCAATACCAGCATTGCTTCGTGCTACCTCCATCCCAATAAAGAACTTAAGAAGGCCAAGGTCTTTAATTTTGAACTTATCATCCAAAAATATTTTGACAGCTTGAATTTCACTTAAATGATCTCCAGCTAACACAAGATCATCAACATAAACAAGAATAGCTGTAAAAGTTGTACCTGTGAATTTGGTAAAAAGCGAGTGATCATTTTCAGATGGAGTAAACCCCAGATCAGCAAGTACAGCAGACAACTTGATGTTCCATTGGCGACTAGCTTGTTTCAAACCGTACAAAGATTTTGTCAACTTGCAGACTAAGTTTGGATCGGAACACTGCAACCCCTTTGGAAGTTTCATATAAACGTCCTCATGTAGGTCTCCATGGAGAAAAGCTGTATTCACATCAAGTTGATGAAGATGCCAATTCTTTGCTGCTGCAACGGTAAGAAGAACACGCACAGTGCTCATTTTCACAACGGGACTAAAGGTGTCAATGTAATCAACTCCAGGAATTTGAGTGAAACCTTGGGCAACAAGACGTGCCTTATGCCTCTCGATAGTGCCATCTGGGTTGAATTTTGTGCGAAAAATCCACTTACAACCAACTGCATTCTTTCTAGGAGGAAGAGAAGTGATGATTCAGGTTTTATTTTGCTCAAGAGCAGTGAGTTCTGCCTCAATAGCCTTCCTCCAACAATCATGCATAACAGCCTCAGAATAGTGTTTGGGGTCCGAGTTATTTATGAGAGCAAAAGTGAAGGCCTGGTGCTTGGGAGTGAACAATGAATATGACAAATGGTGAGAAAGGGGATACTTACATGTTGAAGGTAATTGGGCCGCATTGATTGGATCTCTATGTGATGAAATATGAAAACAATGAAAATCTTTAAGATAAGAGGGTGTTTTTCTTTCTCGTTCAGACCTTCTCAAAACTGGTGCAGCAGATTGTGACTCAATATGAATGGATGAATGTTCCAATGGTGCCAATGCAGATGCTGATTCTAAGGTGGCGGGTGATGCAGAATCTGTTATATCATGAAGAGATGCCATAGGTGATGTAGAAGTGGCAGATAAATCAGGTGTAGTGTGTATGGTGTGAGGTGCAATTATGCCATGAGTATGCTCATATGAAGAAGTATGTGCAGAGTTATTATAAAAGAATGCAAAAGGGTCAAAATTGGATGATTCAATTGAAGGCTGATCTATAGAAAAATCAGTGCTTGGTATTTGTTTGAATGGAAAATAGTGTTCATAAAATTCAGTGTTTCTTGATATAAAAATTTCTTTGGATTTTAAATCAAACAAAATGGACCCTTTTGTTCCTGATTGATAACCAAGAAAAACACATTTTCTGGCTCTAGGATCTAATTTTCTTCTATTAGTACTCAAAGTGGTAGCAAAAACAAGACAACCAAACACCTTGAGATGAGTCAAATCTGGTTTATTCTTGAAAAGTGCCTCATAAGGCGTTTGATGATTCAAGAAGGTGCTTGGTAGTCTATTTATTAAATGTACTGAATGTTGCATAGCATAATGCCAAAAACATTTTGGCTCATTAGAATGAAACAAAAGTGCTCTTGCAATATTCAGTATATGTTGATGCTTCCTCTCAACAATTCCATTTTGTTGAGGAGTTTCAACACAAGATGTTTGATGTAATATTCCTTTTGAGTTATAGAAGGAGTTCATTTTAAATTCCATCCCATTATCTGTTCTAATTTGTTTCACAACTTTATGAAATTGTGTTTGCACCATTTGAACAAAATTTTCTACTAACACTCTAGTTTCGGATTTTAGTCTCATGCAATAAATCCAAGTAAACCTCGTTTTATCTTCTACAATTGTAAGAAAATATTTATGGCCAGCAGTAGATAAAAGTGAGAGTGGTCCCCAAATATCTATATGTAACAAATCAAAAATATTTTCTGATTGTGTATTACTAATGGGAAAAGACAATTTCTTTTGTCTAGCTAAGTGGCAAGAATCACAAACATGAGATGATGAAATGCATTCAATAAATGGAAATGTATTTTTCATGATTGACATTCTTTTGGATGGTAAATGACCTAGTCTAGCATGCCATAGAGTTCCTAAATCTTGCTGCACTGTGACATTTACAGAATGTGTGTTAATTTCTGGTGTAGTTAGTTTCCAAGGTTGAGCATCCATCACATAAAGATCACCAATGACTTTAGCTTGCCCAATCATCTTCAATGATGGGAGTACCTATATCTCACAAAAAGAATCAGTAAATTTTAATTCACAATGTAATGACTTTGTGAGTTTAGACACTGAAATCAAATTATATTTAAAGTGAGGTATGAATAAAACATTGGTAAGAATCAAATGTTTAGAGAGTTGCACAGTGCCACAAATGTTTGTTGTAGTGGTAGAACCATCAGGTAGATTTACTAAAACTGGTCTCATATAATGAAAAGTTTTGAAAGACTCTTGAATATAGGATGCATGATTAGTAGCTCCACTGTCAAGTATCCAAGAAGTTTTAGTAAAATTTGATGATACACTCAAGCAATGCCTACCTTTTGGTTGAGTAAGGGTGGCCGAAGAAGTAATGTGGTTTACACTATTTGAAGTTGGCATGCGTGGTTGTTGAAGGAGTACCAGTAAGGTTTCCTTCTGATCTGGAGTCAACACAAGTACTGTATCATCGCTCCTTTTATCCTGGTTAGAATCAGTAATCTCAGCACTAGAATTCTCAACTATCTCGTCAGTGCTAAGTTGATTGGCCACTCGCTGCTTTTGGTGAGTAGGAAAGCCATTTTTCTTATAGCATGTCTCTGCTAAATGACCAATTCGATTATAGTAGCTACAAAACTTTGAAGTGTAGCATCGACTATAAAATTTTTGATTTCCTCCTCTGCCTGAATTTCGTCCACGGCCTCTGCCTCTTCCAGAAAATGAACCACCACAAATTGAACCGTCTCCAGAAAATGAACCGCCTCCAGTTGAGGTTTGCACCTCTAAAGAGTTAGTCATTATGTTGCTATTTGACGGGTCACAATTCAATTCTTGCTCTTGTTGGGTTAACATAGATAGTACTGTGTTGATTTCAGGTAACGGCTTCATTAACATGATTTGTGATTTAACATTTGAATATTGCTCATTCAATCCTTTTAAGAATTTGACAACATATTCCTCAGAAGCATAGTCTTGAACAATTCGTAATCCACATGAACATCCATTAACACAAGCAACACAACTAGGAATAGCACGTAAATTTTCTAATTCTTCCCAAATAGCTTTCAACATAGCAAAGTAAGAGGTAACAGTAAGATCACCTTGTTTGAGTGCATAAAATTCTTCTTTTAACGCACCAACTCGAAAGACATCTCCCTGTGAGTAACGACGTTTTAAATCATTCCACAAGTCTGGAGCTGAGCTAATCCACATCACGCTCTTAGCGATTTCAGGGCTGAGAGAGAGGTTGATCCAGGAGAGGAGAAAATTGTTACACCTATCCCATGCTTCAAAATTAGGATCACCTTCACCTGGTTTTAGAATGGATCCATCGAGGAATTTCACCTTGTTCTTCGATCTGAGTGCTCTCCACATATCGTGCGACCACTGATAATAATTTTGAGGTGTCAACTTAAGCGGAATTAGAGCCAAACCAGGACTTTCTCATGGATGAAGAAAATAAGGGCTAATCGGATCAGAAATTGCAGAAGAGGAACTAAATCTGCCAAGATGTGCCTGGAATTGAGAGAATTGACGCATGAAAGCGGTGAAATTCTCAAAATCTGCAGCGGAATTTGATGAAGGGCTTGCATTCGGATTAGCTAAATTATCTCGCTCTGATACCATGTAAAATGATACCAAGCTTAAAATTCAAGTGAATTACAAAAATGATAATTATAAGAAAAGAAGAAGGTCATTGAAATTCAAAATAATGGAAGAAGAATTGATAAGAAGTGAAAAGAGAGAATAATTGATTAAAAGAACCACACAGCAGCTACTGAGTACCATTTACAATATATATAGCAAAAGGGAAAATAAATTACTAACTAATAGTGCTATAATTATGTCTAACAAACTAACCAACTTGACAGCTATACAAAAAACAAACTCTATTATGTTACAATTTTTGTTATTTTTAACATTTCAATTTGTAATTAAAATATGTATTTTTTAGATTATCTATTAAGTAATATTAGTGTTAAATGATTTTATAAACTAAGTTGTTGTTGGACTATATAAATGGTAGGTGTTTTAAAGTCTTATTATAATATATAAAAATGTTATTTGTATATTAAAATCAGTCACTAAAATCATCTACTAATGTATTTGTGTATAAACACATGTGTAGTTTAATTTATTTTCAATGTGTATTTGTATTTCATATACTGATAACTGACTTTAATAGCTGATTTTGGTGTATACGTAACATAACTCTATAATATAATTGATAAATCCAATAATATTACTAATTCACCGCATAATTTATTAAATAATTATTGAGTAATTAACAGATTAAACAATTAAAGAAAGATAAAAATTTTTGAACTAGAATATAAGAGTTGTTATACGCATCCAACACAATCAAATAAGGTATTAATTTAAATAGATATTATTATTAGTTAAAAGTTATTTGATTTATGTTAGTAAAATATGTTAATTTTATGTGATATTATTTTTTTTATACATTTTATTTTTTCACATACTAAATAATATAGTCTTGATATTTATATATATGCAGCAAACATTCAATTTTAAAACCATTAAATTTAGATTCATCAAATATAGGTGAGAAGAGGTAAAAATTTAACAATAGTTATTGAAATGACTACCTGTGAGTATTATTTTTTATTTATGAAAAATATTAATATGTATTCTTATAGCACTGATTTGTTGTTTCTATTTTATTACGCAAGATTATATCACTACAACAATATAGATTATTTTTGAGGGTTATAATGTGTAAAAGAAAATTAAAATTTGTCAAAAAAATAAATTTTGACGCTATTTTAACTATGAAAATATGTTAATAAAAGTTTTGTCAAAAATAGTATTTTTAACATATAAGTGATTGTGAAAAAAATTTAAATCTTATTTTGATAAATATTGACTGTCAAAAATAATTTGTTAGAAAATTTTGAGAACAAATTTTCTGTGATACTTATTAATTGTCAAAAATACTATTTATTTTGACACTTATTGACTATAAAATATTCTCAACAAAAAATTTTAACAAAGAATGAGATGAGATCTTGAAACTAAAGAATAACTTGAGATTTTGAAGATAAAAAATGAGTAGTATAATTCTAAACTGAGAGTAGTGTGATGTCAAAATTAACAGAGTCAAAGAAGAAGAAAAATAGTGGAGTAAATTGAAAACAAATAAGTGTCAAAATTGATGAGTAATTTTCTACGGTCAAATTATTCATCAAGAAAACATAGAAAATTTGACATTTATAATATATGTCAAAAATATATATTAATTTTGACATTTAATTATAATGTTAAAAAATAAAATGTTAAAATAACTCTATTTTCTTGTAGTGTATATACCATAATCTGAAGATATTAGAGGATATAGAATGAGAAAAACAACTGCTCAGTATTGATAGTTAGATGTGCTACTGAGACCAATAAAAAACAATCAAAACTTATTATATAGTAAAATATTTCTGACGGAAGACGGACAAATAGTGAGGCTATAATTTTTTTAATTTGGAAATTATTGTTGTATTATTTTTTGTTATGATGAAAAAGGTGTGAGTTTTAATTTAGTATGAAAGTACTGTATAAGTTCATAAATCAAAGAGTTAAATTTGTGTAAATTCATAAATTGAATGGCCGGTTTTATATTTTAAAAATTTTAAAAAAGTTAAACTTCACAAATTAAAAGAGAGAAAATTTTGGGGGCAGCACTTTTATTAAAATTTGACTGATACTTAATCAATAAAAAAAAATAAGTAATTTCACATTATTAAATATAATCTCACATCATTAAAAATATTAATGATGACTAATTGATAACTACATATCACAAAAACAGTTGACTCCTAACACTCCTTATCAAAAGATTAAATTTATGATCTTTATATAAAAAAACATACTAAATTTCGGTTAAAATTTTTATATATGAATAATTTTAATGTGAAATACAAAAATATTTGATGATTTTAGTGTTCTACAGGGTTGTGGTAGTAGCACAAAACGTCACTGACGTTTTGCAATAAAATTTTTTTTTTAATCATCAAAGAACAAAACGTCACTGACGTTTTGTAATAAAAAATATTATTTTAATTATTAAAACACAAAATGTTACTGACGTTTTGTTAGAAAAATATTATTTTAATTGAAGAAACACAAAACGTCATTGACGTTTTGTAAATGGCCATAGTTGTGTTCAACACATAGTTTGATTCATGATGAAGGATTTCACCTCTAGTAATACAATATTAAAAAAAAAAAGTTCCTAAATTTCACATATAATTAAAAAATATTATTATAAAACCAAAATAGTGACTACATTAAGATAAACCTTAACCCGTATATTTTCAAGGAAGTAATAAATAAAAGATGTCAAAAGTCTTGTAATAATCAATAAAAGAATTAGAATATTTATAATCATATACACTAGGTATCTCTAAAATAGTCCCATTGCAATCTTAAATTTTGGATATATCTAAAATGAGTATAATAATTATGTATTTATTGAATGTGCCATATTTATATAGATCATTAGATTTTAAGTTTAATTACTCTATTGATTCTTATAATTTTATTAAATTTTTAGTTAGTTCTTTATACTTTTTTTCCTTTCAATTGAGTCTCTACACTACTTTAATTTTGTAATTAAGTCCTTCCCAGTGTAAAAAATATTAGAGTTAACTAAATATTTTTTCGCAAATCGAATGTATTTATAATTAAAAACTTAATTAAATCTTTGACCGTATATATTTTGGTAAAAATATTATGTTAATTTTAACATTTTTAACATGAAAAGGACGTAATTACAAAATTAAAAACAGTATAGAGACTCAATTGAAAGGGAAAAAAGTATAGGGACCTAATTAAAAATTTGGTGAAACAATAAGGACCAACAGAATAATTAAACCTAGATTTTATTAGATGAAATAAAAGGCTAATATAAAAAAAGAGCATTGATGGACTCTAATAAATACAGAATATCTTATTACATAAATAATACTTTAAATGACAATACTTTAATAC
>NC_029788.2:106930453-106937275 GCF_000816755.2 Arachis ipaensis
AATAGTCTGATAGTTTGATTAGTTTGTAAAAAAGATAAATACCAAATGATAATAATTGCCTTCACAGTGCCCTTTAGGGTTTTCATATAACACATCACAAATAAATCTAAACACGGCCATTATTATTAGAATTCTTATTAACAAATAGGATGGTTGATCTTAGATATAATCTGATCCTGAGCGTCCTAGACATGAGAAGGAGAGCAAGGAGGAAGAGATTATTATCCTTGATAAAGAAGATATCTTGGAAGGAGTACAAGCCTGTACAAAGAGTCTTTTAAAAAGAATTTTTACATAAAGATCATTTTCTACTGGAACAATGAAAAGTGCAATGCATGATATTTGGGGTAGACTTGAAGGTTTCATAGTGGTGAGCAAAGGTAATAATCAATTTCAATTTTTTTTTTTAAAAAGAAACAGATATGCCGAGATTGAAAGAGGCTCTCCATGACTCTTTAAGAATTACATCCTACACGTTAAGCATTTGGAGGAGGGCAAGGACTCAGGAGAAAGAATGATCTATACACTCCTTATTTGGGTTCAATTATGGGATTTACTAGAACAATTCAAAATCCTGGAAGTTAGACGTAAATTAGGGAGTAAATTAGGCCCCATCTCTGACATTGATTTTTTCGAGGTCAAAGACAAAGAATCTCGGATTATCAAAGCTAAGGTGGAATTGGAGGGTAATAAACTAAGAGACAGCATAAATTTGATAGGGCCGAATCAACAATTTCTGGAGATGAGTTTGAGGTATGAACGTATTGGTGTGTTTTTGCACTTACTGTGCCTCCCTTGGACATGAGACAAGAAATTGTTAATTATTCTTGAAAGACTCATCTAAAAATCATATTAAACAGGAGGGCATAGGGGACTGGGTCAAGGCAGATCAGATTGAAAAGAGAGTTGAAAGGCAGAAATATGATGATGCAAGAACACCTAGAGTTGATTGTCATTCTTCTGCACAACCAAGGAAGAACTAGCTCTAATGTGGCTTCTAAAGAGCTTTTCAAGCCTAAGTATAGAGGACAAGAAACAGCAACCAACCCCCAAGTAATTAATGCAAATAGTTCTAACGTGCAAGAAGATAAAGATGCAAAAGTGGAGACTGCTAACACTAATTTAGGTGCTGATTCGCTAAATATTCCTAGAAAATGAAACTGAGGAATATGTGGCTACTTTTGAAAATGCAAAAATAAGAAAATGAAACTGAAGCAGCTAGCTAGAATAAAAGACAATATTATCAAGACTTATGTTGGCAATAAGAGAAACAATGGCGGAAAGGAGAATGAAAGAAGTTGAAAAAAAGCGTGTTTAGAGGAAAAGTGGTTAATTGAGAATGAGGTGGAGGGTGCTGATAAACCACAATTTTATGGTTTATTTTATATTGAATTTGGTAGATTTTATCAACTTTTCCTACATTTATTCAATGAAATAGCATGGTTTTGTAAATTCTCTCTAAATTGTGCTTAAGAGTAAAAACATACTTTTTAGAATCTTAATTTGCTAAATTTGATTTACTTTAATTCCATTTGATGCCTTGATGTGTTTGTTAAGTGATTTCAGGCTTAGAAGACAAAGATTGGATTGAAGAAATGAAGAAAAAGCATGCAAAGTGGAGAATTCATGAAGAAATGAAGATTTTGGAGTAACTCATGGCCACGCGTACGCATGCCTTGTGCGTACGCGTGAGTAGAGATTTCGTCAAGTCACGCGTACGCGTGACCTTGTGCGTACACGTGACATGATGCACGTGACTTCATTAATTGCAACACGTGAGTCGCGATTTCCAGCCTTCCAAAGCCCAAATCTAACTCATTTCTAAAGTATTTAAGGACAAATTCAAGAGAGGACAAGGGGAGAGCAATTAGATTTAAAATAGAAACATATTTTAGGTTATATTCTAGAGAGAGAAGCTCTCTCTTCTCTTTAGAATTAGGGTAGAATTAGGTTAATCTCTCTTAGATTTAGGTTTTATTTCTTGGCTTGATATAGTTTCATTTGCTTCTCCTTATTTACTTGTCTTGATTCTCTTAATTTACATTATTAATTTTCCTTTTATGTCACTTTTGGCTTATGAACTTTTTTTGCTTTGATTTATATTAATGTAATTTGATATTTTTATGTTTATTCATGTTTAATTGAGTTATTATTATTGTTATCTTGCATTTGGTAGCTTTAGATTTTATTATTATTATAATTTTACCATGCTTTCATTTTATGCCTTCCAAGTGTTTGATAAAATGTTTGGTTGGATTTTAGAGTAGATTTTTAGCACTCTTGATTTGGTATTGAGGACTTAGATGCCTTGATATCATTGATGTCCAGTGTGATTGGTAATTTAGGGTTATTAATTGATTTTAGAATCAATTATGTTCACTTGACTTCACCCTCCGATGTTATAGAAAAACTAAGTGAAATTAACCCTTTATAATTACCATGTTGTGGTCAAAGATATAGATAGGAAGTCTTGACTCTTAATCCTTGCCAGGAGTCTTTTAGAATTTATACTTCTTTAGTTGTTAGCTTTATTTTCTTGTCATTTACTTTCTCGCCTCTTTTTCTGCAAACCCCCTTATATTCATAACTAATAATATGCACACTTTCCTGCAATTCTTTGAGAGAAGACCGAGGTTTAAATACTCTCGATTTTTTTTTTTGCGCTCATGACAAACAAATTAAACTTTGATTGAGAGTTATCTATTGGTTTGGATCTATACTTCGACGAGATTATTTTTGTGAAAATTATGAACCGACGATTTTTTCACGTCAGGTGCCAGCCATCAAATGGCACCCAAAGCCCCATGAAGCTACTATGCTGGACCCCTGACAGTCCAAAATCTTAAAGGGATATGTCAATCTCACTCTCTCGAGATTGTGTTCATCTATGAAACTAAAAATTAATCTCGCATAGTAGAAAGAAAATTTGCGAGAGGAAATTGAGAAGCTGCAGATTTGTGAATTATTGAAAGATTAATAATCTAATTGGGATAGCGGAAGAAACAGTTCTGACCTGAAAAGAAGACCTAGATCTTGAAGTAATTGCTATTAGAAATTACTATACGGCTGCAAAGGTAAATGAAACATCTAATAACTCTTCATGAAAATTGGTGGGTGTTCACTTAAACTGTTTGGATCATGAAAGGCTAACCCAATTCGAAGAGATCTAAACAATTATTCAATAACTACCAAAAAATGTCATTGTTTTCAGAGACTTTAATGCCATTGTGAGTCAACAAGAGAAGATGGAAGGAGATCTTAAATTCTAAGTTGTTATGTCTGATTTTTCTAATTTCATTAATGGAAATTGATTAATGGACTTAGGCATGGTAGGGAGACCATTTATATGGTCAAATAAAAGAAGGGGTTTGGAGCATATTGTCAAGAGATTGCATAGAATGCTCACTTCAAGGGGCTGGTTAAATATCTACCCTGCTGCTTCAGTGATTAGATTGTTGAAAAATGGATCTGATCACACGCCACTCTTCTTGGATACTAATCCTCAAATGGAGAAGTCCAAGAGAAAATTCAAATTTCAAGATCGTTGGTGTATAATGGAGGAAATAAGGAATGTTATCGCAGCTGCTTGGAGTTCAAGGTTAAGGGTTCAACAATGTTTATTCTTGCACAAAAAATAAAAATGTGTCGTCATCAATTAGTGTTTTGGCAACAGTCATCCAAATCCAATTCTAAAAAGAAGATTGAGAACCTTCTTGATAGAATTAAAGCCCTCAGAGAAGCAGGAATTAATGGCGGAGACCAACTGAATGAGTTGAAAAAAGAACTTAAAGTGGTGAAATGGTTAAAGGAGGATGAAAAAAAGGCTAAATTCTTCCATCAATCCTACCAATCTCAAATTCGGAGAAATAAAATCTGAAAATTGAAAAAGAATGATAGAAGTTATGCCACCACTCATGGAGAGATTGCTACGGTTGCCGAGGAATACTTTAAGAAAATGTTTACTTCAACTAACAATGCTGATCTAGCCCCTCTATTTGAAGATTTTGGTGCTAAAGTTACCCCTGCCATGAATCGTAAATTGTTGCATCCAGTCTCAATGGAGGAAGTTAAGAGAGCAGTTTTTAATGTCCATCCCCAGAGTGTCCCAAGTGATGACGGATTCACTTCTAAATTCTTTCAATTCTATTGGGATATTGTAGCGGAATATGTTTTTAAAGCAATCTAGAATTTCTTTGTTAGTGGAAGAATATTAAAAAGCTTCAACTACACCCACATTTGCCTAATTCCTAAGATCCCATATGCAAAGGTATTGGTTCATCGGCTCCAGAGTTTCATGAATTGTCTGATTAGTCCAACTCAAAGCGCTTTTGTGAAAGGCTGACTAATCTCTGACAATATTCTTATAGCCCATGAATGCATGCACTACTTGAAAACTAATAAGAGGAGTTTGGTGAATGAAATGGGTTTGAAACTTGATATGAACAAAGCATATGATAGAATTGAGTGGCAATTTCTATGGTTTATGCTAGAGAAGCTTGGTTTTGATTCAAGATGGATTAGCTGGATACAAGAAGTGGTGACAACTGTTTCTTACTCTGTCGTTGTTGAAGGACAACTCTATGACTTTTTCAAGCCAAATAGAGGTATCCGTCAAGGTGACCCTCAATCTCCCTATCTTTTTCTATTTTATGCGGAAGATTTTTCCTACCTTCTGAACAAGGCAGAGCAAAATGGTATCCTCTCATGTATTCAAATTAATCAAAGATGCCCAACAATAAATCACCTTTTCTTTGCAGATGACTCAATTATATTTTGTAAGATGAATGAGGATAGCTGTGACAGAATTATGGAGCTGCTTTTGAATTATGAGAATGTGAGTAGCCAAAAGGTGAACTTGGATAAATCATCTTTATTTTTCAGCAATAACACTCCTACAGAGGTTCGATTGAACTTGGCAGATAGACTAAATATTAATCACATAGGAGCTCAAGATAAATACTTGGGACTGCCCTCGGTTATCCAACATTTTAAGAAAGTAACCTTCAGTTCCATTAAAGTGAAAGTAAGGAAGAGGGTTCAAGGATGAAAAAGGAGTCTCCTTTCATCAGCTGGCAGACACCTTTTGATAAAAGCAGTGGGAGAGCCGATTCCTATTTACTCTTTCTCTTGCTTTAAACTCTTTGACTCTCTAATCAGAGAAATTCATGGTATTTTATCTCAATTTTGGTGGAGTAAAAAAAGTTCAGAAAGAAAAATGGCTTGGGTGAGTTGGGATCTTATGTCAAAGCCTAAGAAAAAGGCGGTCTCAGATTTAAAGACCTACAAGTCCAAAATCTGGTATTGCTTGCTAAACAATACTGAAAACTAGCTATCCAACTAGATTCTCTTACGGTCAGAGTCTATAAAAAAAATACTATAGATACAGTTTTATCATGAAAGCAGAGACGGATAACTTACCTTCTAGAAGGTCATTAAGTTATGGAAAAACAGCTTATTTGGTGGGTTGGCAATGGCAACAACATCCAAATTCTCCTTGACCCTTGGCTTCCTCTCAATCATCCATTCCTAATCCCTCCTTCAACTGTCACAGAAATTCAGAGACATAACATTATGCGGGTAAAAGATTTAAGGCTATCCAATAGTAGTTGGAATCATAATCTAATTAATCAACTCTTCTTATCTAAAATTAGTCAGCAAATTCTATCAATCACAATCTTAAACGGTGAAGACAGACTTCAATGAAATACAACTCAAAGCAGGAAATATGAGGCGCAAGCTCTGGCTACCAAGTGGCGTATCATTTCAAGCACTCTCCAATAGAGTTTTGTTCAGAAATTCTCCAACATAAAGAAATCGGGTGTCAAATGTAGAGGCTCTCTCTTCCTCCAAAATTAAAGATTTTTCTCTGGAGAAGCATGCACGAGAAGCTCCCTGTCCTTAATCTGCTCAACCAGCGCCTCCCTTCTATTTTTTCATTATGTTGCCGCTGCCAACAAGATGCAGAATCGATCAATTATTGTCTATTCTTATGCGAAAAAGCAAAAGAGGTATGGAATAAAAGTCCCATCACAATAAATTTTGTCAACAACAACTCACCTTCTGGTTAGAGAGATCTGAGCACTTCAAAGTTCGACATGGTGGGTCGTCGCAGTTGGTGTTGTTAGCAACGTTGTGCTAAAAAATGTGAAAATCCAAGAATAACATGATCTTTGAACATGAATTGATCCCTCCAGAAGCAACGGTGGAGTCATGCTTGAAACTTGTGAATGAGTTGTCTTTCAATTTCTAATTCTGCATTCACTTTCTTTTTTCTAATTTATTTTCTCTCTCATTCATGTTTTGTTGTTGAATTCACGCTTTAGTGAACTTTAGAAATTTTCTCTTTCTTTTGCTATATGTCCTAACATGGATCCCATTGTATTTTGTTTTAAATTAATGAATAAAATACATCTATCTTTGAAAAAAAAAGTTTAATTAGTTTAGGTCTTACTAATATAAGTAAATATATAATATGGTAGGCATGTATATATTTATTTATATACTAGGATATTTTGTATTTATTAGAGTCTATTAATACTCGTTTTTTATATTAGCTTTTAATTTTTATCTAATAAGATCTAGAGTTATACTACATATGCACTAAAATCAATCACCAAAATTAATTATTAGTATAAAATACATGTTGAAATATAAATATACATTAAAAATAAATTAAACTACACATGTATTAATACAAAAATATATTGGTGACTAATTTTAATAGTTAATTTTAGTATATAAATAGTACTTTTATAAAATTTAATAATCTATATAAATATAATATATCTAATAAATATATAATTATTGTGCTCATTTTAAACG
>NC_029788.2:106937387-106948250 GCF_000816755.2 Arachis ipaensis
AGGTAACTAGGTAAGAAGAACTAAGAACTAAGAAGAGGGACGCTTCATTCTTTTTTCTTTATCTTTTTTTAATTTGCCTTTCTGATTTGATCTCAGAACACCGACACCTATACCTCACTCTCTCCCTCCGCCGCCGCCGTTCTTCTCTCCGGCAGAGACGCTACATTTCAGATCTCAGTCACCATCACAGGAATCCAATTCAACTCTTCAGCTTCACTCACTCAGTCTCTTTCTCATTTTCTCACTACATCAAAAAGCTTTGATTCCTTTGGCTTTCTTTCAGTCAGTAGCATCAGGTAAAATTTTCAGTTTTTCCTCCACCCTTCGTCTCATTTCACCATTTTCGAAGTGGTTTTTCGTTGAAATTTGTAGCCGTTTTTGCTAACTAGATTTTGATGAAACCCTTGATTTGTGGTGATGGTGTCGGTGGTTTGCTCATTTTTGTAAAGGAGATTCTTGTTTATGTGATTACAAGACATGTAGAAACGCCAATAAAAATACTAGATAGGTCTAAGAAAAAAATCATTTGATTTAATAGCTTAACACAATGGTGCTGTTTGGTCTTACCCGACCTTACTTAATGAGAGAAATGCTTAGTTGTTTACTGTTGTTAGTAACTTGGAACTTGTTTGTTTAATCTGTTCTTCACAATGTTGATTTGTTTCAGGTTTTGATTTGAACTTTGAAAACCTGCTGCTTTACCAGACAACCAGATCTTGCATCACACACCAACATGGGAAGCCATGACAACAGTGGTTCTTCCTCTCGCTCTTTTTTTTTTTTAATGTTTAAATGCTGAGAAAAATTATTTATTGAAATGATCTGAAATCCTTTCCCTAATTGAATTAAGCCTCTGAATTCTGAGATGATTCATGCTTTTAAAACTAAGATTCAATAGGATTCGACTAGAAGTCCGAGGAGTAATGCTACACTGCAGTTGGGTGTAGGGTTGGCAATATATATCTTATCCGCGGGTATCAAACCCGGACCAACCCGTTCGGGTAAGGTTGTCTACCCGACCCACGGCGGGTAGAGGGTAGAGTAGGGTATGGTACGGTGCGAGTTTGCTTGCGGGTAGGGTAGGGTACGGGTTCAGGGTATGCCCTACCCTATCCTACCCGCACATATTATATAATATATATGTAAAAGTTATGTATGTAGTGAAAAAAGTGAGTGCTGAACTCACAATCTTATTCTTATAAAAACTTGAAATAACTACTAAGCTAGTTGATGATCATATTATTTGTAATTTTATGTTGGATTTCTTTAAGATTTTATTGTTTTTAATTTTAATTTGAACTTAATTTTTTATTTTCTATTTCATTAATATGTATGAAATTTGGAATGATTGAATTTTATATTTGCTTGAAAATTTTTTATTTTTCTGCGGGTAGGGTTAGGGGTAAGAGATTCTCAACCCGCGGGTAGGATAGAGTGCAGTTTTAAGAAAGTTTTCAACCCGTGGGTAGGGTTAGGGTAGAGTCCAAACCCTACCCTACCCATTGCCAGCCCTAGTTGGGTGTTGTGCACAAAGCTTATTGTTCGGATCCACAATTAATAGTATTGTATCAATTTTCCATTTCCCAAGTAATGTTATTCCATTTGAGAGTATTCTACTGTTAGGCACCTGATAGAAAGAGTTGAAAGTGGACTGGTATCTCAAAGGGGGCTTAATTGTAATTTAAGTGTAGGTTGGGATAGGAGAGAAAATGTTCAGGTTTGGAGGGAAGCTGGATGACTATATAGGGAAGGAGAGAGATATTGAGAGGAATATCTCAGAACTGGAATTTGAACTTGGGAAAGCTTGGTCTCTTTAATACCTAGCAAATTTTATTCTCTGTGAGTAATACAAACACAGATGTTTCTGATTTTCATCTTCATTGGATACTAGGTTCCTACACCCTTTCACTTTGTTCCAACAATAATTTGATTGGATTCAAGGGTAGTCATTAGATATATAAAAACAAGGATCAAGATTCTCTAAAGTGAGGGAGTTGATAAAGTGATAAACTGAGGGGTTAATTACTCTTAAATTAAGATAGTGGGGATCACAAATAATGAGAGTTACAAATTCAATGGTGATTAATCTCTCACTTTATCAGATCTAAATTCCTAAAACCATATATGAACTACCGGTGTATTGATGAGTCGATAATAATATAAACACATTTTCGCCAAACCAAAAATTTCTGGTTATTTAGTAATTGCTGTTTTCATTGTAGATGAGTTTCTGAAACCCTGAATTCTCTCTTTTTGTGTATTTGCTGCAGCATTGGCATCAAACTCATTTCTAGCTGACAAATCTGCTAAAGTTTTTGTCGCTGGTCACCGGGGTCTTGTTGGTGCAGCCATTGTTCGCAAGCTGACACAACTTGGGTTCACTAATCTCGTCTTACGTTCCCATGCTGAGCTAGATCTCACTCGCCAATATGATGTTGAAGCCTTCTTTGCCTCTGAAAAGCCTGAATATGTTATTGTAGCTGCAGCAAAAGTCGGTGGTATCCACGCCAACAACACCTACCCTGCTGATTTCATTAGCATAAACCTCCAGATCCAGACCAATGTCATTGATTCTGCTTATCGTAATGGCACTAAGAAGTTACTGTTCTTGGGTTCCTCTTGCATATACCCGAAGTTTGCACCTCAACCAATCCCAGAAGATGCTTTGCTTACTGGTCCCTTAGAGCCCACGAATGAGTGGTATGCGATTGCTAAGATTGCTGGGATTAAAATGTGCCAGGCTTACAGAATTCAGTATANNNNCTTACGACAATTTTCATCCGGAGAATTCACACGTTTTGCCTGCTTTGATGCGAAGGTTTCATGAGGCAAAGATCAACGGTGCCAAGGAGGTTGTAGTGTGGGGCACTGGAAGTCCATTGAGGGAGTTCTTGCATGTTGACGATTTAGCTGATGCAGTTGTTTTCATGATGGAGAAGTATAGTGGACTAGAGCATTTGAATGTAGGGAGTGGGAAAGAGGTTACTATTAAGGAATTGGCCGAGCTGATGAAAGAAGTGGTCGGATTTGAGGGAGCTCTTGTTTGGGATACTTCAAAGCCTGATGGGACTCCAAGAAAGTTGATGGACAGCTCGAAACTTGCTGGCATTGGTTGGACACCGAAAATCTCCCTTAAGGATGGTCTTGTTGATACATACAGATGGTACTTGGAGAACTACAAGCTATGATTCAGCTTCAGCTGTTCAAACAGAGTGTGTCATATTTCCTTCTTAGGTACACGTGATTTGAGCATGAAGAATTCTTCATAAAACATTATACAAAGAGGAGTATATCATCAATTTTTATGTACCAATTATGTGCAATGAAAACTTTGGTTTTCTCTAGAGATCAAACAATTAAATCTATTTTAAAATTTGTGTTATCATGATCTTATAGCAGGTGCTCATTCAAGAGTTTCTTGATTGCCTTGAGTGAGTTTGAAAATTTCTTGATCACGTGTGTGAATCTGCTATACATTGTAATACTTAAACGCCTTCTTGTATGCATTCTTGTTATCTATTCACAGCAGACAATAAAATTTTAGAAATTTGTGTCTCCCATTTGAGTTATGGTATATATTCTGCTGTTTCAGCTTCTCATAGTTATGCCTTTCAACATGTTTCTCAGGATTTGTTGCAGGGTCAAACCAGTGTGTAGGTAGATTTGTCATGTCTTAGTATTATGAAGCCTTTTACCGGCCATTTTGTTTTCATTCCCAGAAGCTGTGAAATGGTTTATAGGATTTGCGAACGATTTAACTGATGATTGTAGGAGAGAAATGTGGGAAGATTTTATCCATCACAAAGTCTGGTGAAAGATCAACAACAAATTGTCATAAAAAAAAATGATGAGTATGTCTAAAATTAGATCAAAATGTTCACACTGCCCTTATAACATTTAGGTAACGTTTGGTGGAGAGACAGAGACGGAAAGACTGAAGACTGAGAGACAGAGACTAAGAGACAGAGATTGAAATAAATCTTAGTATTGATGTAAAGTGGGAGACAAAAATTGAAACAAGAATGAAATTCTAATTTAATTTATACAAAAGGTAAAATTGGAATTAATTAATTGAAATGAGAATATTTTAAGTATAAAATGTTATTAAAGTTTTAGTCTTCATCTCTAAAAATTTTAGTCCCATGTGTCCCTACTTTTTGGAGGTGCTGAAATACTAAAATTTTAGGGACACAGGGAGAAATTTAGTACCAATTTCTGAACCAACAAACATGATATTGAGTCTCAGTCTCTCAGTCTTTGTCTCAGTACCTCAAAACAAACACTTCCTTACAATATCAACACAACAATCACCAAAGATGGTGGAGACCAGATAGTCCTTTAGGATGTATAATGGTATCTATCTATAAAACAAAAATCCCAAATCAAGTCATTATAGACCCAAATTTCTTTGGAGTTATATATTTGTCCTGCTCTCATGCCCAAGAAACAACGAAGTGTTTTTTTTTTAAATAACTGTAATAATAATAATGATGATGGTCTCTTTAAGAATGATGTTTTTGAAGGTCTTTTTTTAAGGATTTATTCTATGCAATAATCTGAAATGTTTGGTTAAGCGAAAATAAGGATGTCTTCCGGAGCACACGAATAGAGGTGGATATAGTGCTCAAATCCTTTGCAAGCAATGAGGAGTGACTAGAAGTTGAGTCTTGGTACTCTTGTTTTTTGTCTTGTTTGACTACTTTTGTCTTTTGTTTCTTCTACATTATATTATACTCCACTTTACTGTATTGAACTTTTATTTCTAAAAGAACAATTTTTCTTGAAGGGTTTCTAAGCAACAATAAAAAAAAACTGGAATTTATATGGCTAACTCGTTTCTTTACTGTCATTGATCTAGTGTTTAGGGTCTTTAGTGGAATCATTTATAGAATCTGAAGGGTCATCAAGTAAAAACTATAAGATGTTGGCTATTGACCTATTTTATTGGCTTAATGTTTAGTGTGGTTAGTACTTACATCAACTTCATCATCCATTGCCAACGCCAACATCTGCCATGGAGGGCCGTTGGCAACTTTGAGCAGGACATTACTCGAACCCAGACCTTCCTTTGTCATTGCCGATGGTAAACTTGGTCGATAGCTCCAGGTATCTCCATGAAATAAAATCGGCCATTTTTGAGCAGCTTGCAATTAGCTTTAAATATTGCATCCATGAAATCAGATAGTCTAAAATCAAGGATGTTAAACATCATTTGGAATCCTCAAGAGTTTAGCCTTTTGTACATTCCATGTTTAAAAAGAAAATAAATTATGATGTTATTATGTACGATCATCTTATATTTGTTATGATACAACGAGAGGATTAAGAAAAATACCTTCAATTACCAAGCAACAACTTGTACAAAAAGTAACAATGTTGCCTTTTCTATAGGTCATAGAAACAAAGAACACTGCTATGATACACCGAACAAAACTTACTATATCATGCATTAAAGTAATCCAATGGTATGATTATTTGAACGATGGTGGATGCTACTCTTTCATGGTTCAAATCTATACCATAGATTATCTTAATGCGTGATATACCAAGTCCAACCTAGTGAGATCTAGACGTTAAAACAGAAGTTTGTAAAATCAAACAAACATCAGAAACCCAAATAGAAAACTGTTAAGTAGCAATAACATCCATGACGGTTGTTACAAAGCGAGGTGCCTGGCATGCATTCCTACGAAACAAAAGAGCACAAGAATTGTAAGTTGTGAATGTGAAGCTCAATGCAAAGATTCTGGGATACATTGACCACCCCAACAAATCTCATCAGTTAAACCCTACACACATTTATTATTGAAAAAGATGCATTCAGGAACAAAGGCTCAAGGCTGACATAACCAATTTGTTATGCCCTAATATTATGGGCCTCCTGAACCTTTCTACTTTAATATTTAATTTGCTAGTAGTACATTGCATTTCCAAATCAAAGAACTACCATCAATTTTTTTTTCATATATTTGCTATTAGGAGTGACATGACAAGCTCTCAAATCGACTTCTTCTTGTTGAAGAGAGTTGACCGGAAATTTTGTATTAATTGTAAAATTATTCTAGAAGAGAATTTAACAACACAATATAGGATGCTTGTCAAAGATTTTCGCATTGAGCAAAAATTGAGAAAAAGACATTATACGAAGAACCCAAGGACGAGGTGGTGGTAGCTGAAAAGTGAGGAACAACAAAGCTTCCTAAGACGGGTACGAGAAAAGGCAAAGTGAAAAGGGGATGGAAGCGCAGAGGAGATGTAGAGGGAGATGGCAGAAGTTATTAGAAAAACAACAAAGAAAGTTTTGGTGAAACTAGAAGGATATGACCAAAGAGACAAGGAGTCTTGATGGTGGAATACAAGTGTACAAAAAAAGATAAACGCAAAAAGGGAGTACTTTAAAAAGTGATTTTTGTGCCGCAATGCAGATAATTAGAAAAAATATAAGACGGCTAAGAAAGAGACAAAAGTGGCTGTTAGTAAAGTAAGAACAAGAGCATATAAAGGTCTCTACCAGTCTTTAGGCACGAAGGAAGAAGAAAAAAATATATATAGAATAGCAAACAGCCGTAAAAGAAGAACGAGAGACTTGAATCAGGTTAAGTCCATACAAGATAAAGACGGAAAAGTTTCAGCTCAAGATAAGATCAATGAAAGATAGAAGAACTACTTCTACGAGTTATTTAATGAAGGACAGAAGACTCTTTCGACCCTTGGTCGGTTATGCACAAGGGAAGAAGATTAAAACTTCGACTACTATCGAAAGATTCGAGACTTCGAAGTAAAAGAGGCTCTAAAGCGGATGAAAAATGGTAGAACAGTAGAATTCGATAATATTCCGATTGAAGTTTGGAAGGGCCTTGAAGAGAAAGGCATCAGTTGATTAACCAAGCTTTTTAATGAGATTTTAGGGTAAAAGAAGATTTCAGATGAGTGGAGAAAGAGCACATTGGTATATATTTACAAGAATAAGAGAGATATACAGAATTGCGAAAACTATAGAGGGATCAAACTCATAAGTCATATCATGAAGTTATGAGAAAAGATGATAGAACGGAGACTGAGACAAAAGACACAAATAATAGAAAACTAATTTGGTTCTATATCAGATAGATCCACCACTACAGCTACATAGGTTAAGAAGGATGATAGAAAGGTATTGTAATAATAAATGGGATCTACATATGGTATTTATTGATTTGGAAAAAGTGTATGATAAGATGCCAAAGGAAGTCTTGTGAAAGGTTTTGGAAAGGAAGAAAGCAAGGATCGCATATATTCGTGCACTTAAAGACATGCATGATAGGGCTACAATTAGTGTGAAGACTTAAGATAGTGTAACAGAAAAATTTTCTATTGGTATAAAATTACACCAGGGATCATCCTTAAGTCCATACCTTTTCACATTAGTCTTGGAAGTACTCATAGAGCATATCCAAGAGCTTGTACCATGGTACATGCTTTTTACCGATGATATTGTCCCTTATTAGAGAGTCAAGAAAAGACCTAAATAAGAAGTTGGATTTATGGAGAAAAATACTAGATGTGTATGGTCTGTACATAAGCCATAGCAATACGAAATATATGGAATGTAAGTTCGGTCATCAAAGGAAAAACCCTAATACAGAGGTAAAGATTGGAGAAAACATCCTCCGAAAAGTTAAAAGTTTTAAGTATCTTGGGTACATCATACAGGATAATAGAAAGACTGAACAGAATGTAAATCATAGGATTCAAGCAAATTGGTCAAAATGGTAGAATGCGTCTAATTTCATATGTGACAAAAAAGTGTATTTAAAACTTAAACGTAAATTCTATCGCACTGCTATCAGACCGGCTATACTTTATGATACAGAGTGTTGGGCGGCCAAAGGAGGGTACGGACATAAGTTAAGTGTGGCAGAAATGAAGATGTTCAGGTGGATGAGTGGTCATACGCAATTAGATAGAATAAGGAACGAAGATATAAGAGAGAGAGTTAGAGTAGCACCTATTATAGAAAAGATGGTAGAATCACGTCTAAGATAATTTGGACATGTGAGAAGAATACCGACAAAGCACTCAGTCAAGAGGATGAATGAGATGGAAGATGAACAAGGAGTGAATAACAGAAGAAGACTTACGAAGACTAACCATGAAGTAATCAAACAATATCTACATATAAACGATTTCTCTATAGACATGATACATGATAGATTTCAATAGCGTCGTTTGATCCATGTAACCAACCCATCTAGCAGGACAAGGCTTTGTTGTTGTTGTTATATTTGTTGTCATATGTGGACTCAAACATTCCATTTGTTCATTTTTAATTGTCACTTACATGTTTTGGTACATCTGAGCAGATACATTGATCCCAGGGTGTACTAGAATGCGACAATGACAGATAAAATGGAATGGAGGGAGTAATTAGTGTATCTACAATGTTTCTCGGTTAATTCATATTGCAAAGACTTCACCATGGTACATATTTGTCCATTCGGACATGGTGAGATAGCTGTGATTTGTTTTTATTGATATTGACTAACAAATATATTCATCCATAGGTTCATGCATATAAGATCAAACTGAGTTTGTATAAACCCAAAACTGATCTGGTCCCTATAACCCTATTCTAGCCCCTTCTGGTGATCTAACTAAAAGTTTCAGCAGATTTCCTCAGCTACATTATCGAAATTTGAGGTGGGAAAAAAAGAACCATAACAAAAACCAACCAATTGACTAGTAGTTTCCTACTAACATGACTCATGATTCATAACTTCTAAACTTTATATTGGATGCATTTCTATTATCATACTGATTAAGCAAAAATTAGATTTAAAGTGATTAATGACATATCATTTTAAGATTGATAACATCTCATTTTACTATTCATATACCACAGATATGCAATCAATGATATGTTAACCTTTCAAGTCCATGTTTTATTCCTGGTAGAAAATAATAAGACCCTAACCAGGATCATGAAAAGAACCATCTCTCCAGTAATTCAACCCTAAAGCTGTTCTATTAGTTGATAAACACGGCAAAAAAAGATTTCCACTACAAAAGCATTCAAAGATTATGATAAACTCACCATTCAAATGTTAGGCATTTAGTGTGTTTAAGAATCTTCCTTCAATTCATCAGAATCAGAATCACTTGCATTATAACCTAACATACATGCACCGGGCGAGAAACAGTCACAAAGAATTCCCAACAAAGAAGAAAGATGCTATGCTGTCGGCAACAAAGGAGAGTTTTACCTGGATGCTTATCACCAACTTTCCAAACTGAAGATCTAACCCTCGATGCTCTAGTCAACCAAATTTTACCCTACATTCCCAAACCAATGACATCAGAACTTGAAACCAAAATTCAAAAACAGGTAAGCACTTTGATTCGACAGACTCCACAGACGTAGTTCACAATCCCAGCATTAATCTTTTTATTCAACTAACAGCCCACAGAATCCACACACACTACAAACTATTTACATCCGTTTCTTCAATTTCTCAAGAAGTATAACAAGTCAAGAGTTGGAGCAACAAATTTAGAAACACAAAACATTAAGTTTGAACACAAGACTATTTAAGTCATTACACCCAACCATGATAAAGCATTCTATGCTGCTATTACAGATGTGTCCACAACTCCACATGAAGCATCCATTTAAGTGCATCTAATTGTGCATACCTAACTAAATAGACAGTCATCTATTCATATATAACTCAGTCATTGAAATTATTTGACTCTTATCCCCCACTATCTTAAAGTTATATAACATACAAGATTTGATTGCCTAATAGTGTATATGCATTATCAGCATCAAAATTAATCTCATTACTAAAATTAAGACCAATAGAGAATGCTAATATTTTTCTTCAATTTTTCATAGTCACCACCTGAAGATTCTATTGTCAATTAACATGGACATTCTCAAATAGTATAATACAACAGAACCTCAAACTCTTAACAGCTCAAGAAAGTCCAATGCAATGAAAATTGATTGAAAAGAATTATTAATTTGTAAAACCAAAATAAGAGAAAGAACACACCTTCTGGTCATCTCTGGGAACACCATAACCACTGTAATACATCTGACCTACCAAGACCTGCATGTTTATGTCCCCAGCTTTAGCTTCTTTCAGAGTGTCTCTGAACCACCGTTTCACACAATCTGCAACAACCCCTGAAAGTGGCACACGCCCATTGCTCTCAATTCCACTGCTACTATCCATCTATGATTGATAACCCTTCTTCAAATCACTGCAACTTCAGCAACTTTCTTTTTTTCGTTTTTGGGGGGTTGGTAACCGCTAATGAGAGACTGAGAAAAAAGGGTTTCGTAAAGAAAAAGGTTGAATTTTTGGGAAACTAATGAAAAAAAAAATCAAATAATGGGTATGTTTCAGATTGAGCTAAAAGCTTAAAGCACTAAGAAATACAGTACACAGAACTGCAAACTGAATTGCAAAGTTGTTACCTTTTTTCCTTTTTGGTTTTGGAAGCTGAGTGTGATGATGTGATGCTATCTGAAGATCATGGTTTGATTTGAACGGAGAATTAAGAAAGGGTTTGTGTGTCTTAGCCGATTGGAGAGAGAGAGAGAGAGAGAGAGAGAGATTGTAAAAGCAGCTACCGTTGAAGACTGGGCGGCGTATTAAGCTGCTGTTTTGACTTTTGTCAAACTACGTTGTTTCCACCTGTACACTACACTTGTTAAACAACTATTATTTTTAATTTTTTATGATCTTATCATTATGATGACGATTATTTTTTAAAATTAATTAATATTTGCATATTTATTTTTTTATAATTTTAAATAATTTTAATACATTAGAGAAGGTATAATTTATATATATATATTTTTTTTTCTGTAAGTTT
>NC_029788.2:106948505-106951271 GCF_000816755.2 Arachis ipaensis
ATAATAAGATTTTTTTAGTCATTTTTATAATAGAGATATTATAATTATTTTTTATAAAAAAATAATATTAATTTAGACCAATTTAAAATTTGATTCACCATTTTTTAGTCAAATTAATTTGTCTGATTTGATTTTGACAAAAATAACACGATTTAATCGATTATATGTGTTAAATTTTAATTATTAAAAAATATCTTTAAAATCGGAGTACCTCCTTTGTCCCAAATAATTTTTTAGTGGTTATTTTAATTTTAAATAAAACTCTACGACCAAGTAAAATACTTAACCAAATTCAACTAAGTTGTTATAATCATTTTTCATATCAGGCACTTATTTTTCGTCGTCTTTTTCTTCCTCATCCTCCCACCTCTGATGTTACTACTTCTTCTTTGTCTCTCATCCTCTTTTTTTCTCATCTTTCTCTTTTATTATCGTCGTTATCACCACACCATCACTACCTCCTCTTCCTCCTCCTCCTCCTCTATCATCATCATCGTCGTCGTCGTCGTCGTCGTCATCATCATCATCGTTATCATTATCATTATTGTCATCATCGTCATCTTCTTTTTATGCGTATAACAGTTCAAATCCAGAATGCACCGAAATTACTTAATGATGACGACACAAACAAATTCAGTTCAAAACAAGCACAGACTAAGTGCACCTTATTTAAATTTAGAATGCACCGAAATTACTTAATGATGATGAGATACAGGCAAACTCAATTCAAAACAAGGACCAAGTGCATCTTATTTAAATCTAGAATGTATCGAAATTACTTAATGATAATGACACACAATCAAACTTGATTCAAAACAAACATAGACTAAGTGCACCTTATATAGATCAAGAATGCACCAAAATTATTTAATGATGACGACATATAAGCAAACTCAATTCAATAAACCAATTGCACCTTATCAAATTGTCACGCTTCCGACTGCGCCACTCTGATAGCTCGGGTATTACGACCGCTCTTATAATATTTAATACTAAAATATGAACCTGTTTAAAACTTAAATCGACAAAGGATATATATATATAAACATATTAATAATTTCACAAGCACTACATAATCAAATCCCTATCCCTCTTATAAAACTCGTAAAGATAAAGGCGATGGAAAAAGTAACTAATAACTGAAACATTAACATCGAATAAACAAAATGCAATAAAACTCTTCATAAGCCTCGTCATCCGTCTCCAGAAAAGATAAAGCTGTAGGGGTGGAACCTATCCACACGGTCTCACCACAGAGTTTCAGAATTGTCATAATAAGATATTTAAAGAGAAATCTATTTTTAAGCTCAGTGATGACGATACACAAACAAATTCAGTTCAACACAAGCACATACCAAGTGCACCTTATTTTAAATCCAAAATGAATCAAAATTACTTAATAATGACGACACACAAACAAACTCCTCCTCTTTCTTCTTCATTATCATCATCTTCTTCTACTTCTTTTTTTGTTCATTTTTTTCATTTTGTTTTAAGTTCTCGTGATTTTTCTTGTTTTGCTTTCTTAACAAGAATAAAATAGAAAAAAAATCAAACAAAGAAGATGAAGAAACACATAATACTGCAAAATTACTTGAAAGAAGAGAAAAAAAAGTTAAAAAAAAACACAGCAACAGCAGTAATATATAAATGACGAGCAGGAAAAAACACGTGAAGAAAAAGAAGGAATGCAAAGAAGAAGGAGAAAGAGGAGGAGGAGGAAGAGGAACGTGGGACTAACATTTATCTTGGTGGGGATAGTTGGAACGTGTATTCACGCTCACTAATGAAACTGATTTTTGTTGGATTTGCACCAATTTAATTAGACTTGGTTGCCAAAAAGACTTGCATGTATAACAAGATTATTTAATTTTTTATTCTAATATGCATTATCATTACATCATTAAATTTTTATATAGATCAACTTTTAAATTTGTAAAACAAGATATTCAAATATTAAAAATTTAAAAAAAAATAATAAGATCATTTTTGAAAAATTTGAGATAAATTTATAGATCCGTAAAAATATCGGTGATGTTACATATATAATATTTTTTAACTAAATTTAACTAAGTTAGCGCAAACGTTGGAAGAAAAAATACGTGCATGCATCATCGCTTCTCGTTTTTCGCACTTCTTGATCATAGAAATATTTATATATAGCACATAAATTTTTGTAATAACACATAAATTTTTGTAATAACACATAAATTTTGTTACAAATATATTTTATTAGTTTGATAAGTCAATATTTTAAATATGTGGTCTATTTACCAAAATTTTTGTATTATGCACCAAAATTTTTGTGCTATATACTAAAATTTATGTATTGTTCATATTTTGTTGGTTAGATGTCAATATTTTGAACATGTAGTCTTTTAAAAAATTTTGTATTATATACCAAAATCTCTGTTGTGTATCAAAATTTCTATCATGTGACTTAGTTAGATTTGATTAAAGAAATACTTGACTTAATTTTATTACAAAAATATTATATAAATAGGCCAATAGAGTAAAAGATTTCTAAAAAAAAAAAAATCGAAGTTTTAGATTTATAGATTCGTAACAAAAAAGGATGAAAATTGTACAGCATTATATTCTAACATTCCAAGACCTATGAATCCGATTTCTTCAAGGATGCATTTATTTTGTTTTGTTTTTCAGAAATCTAAAAGTTCATCCTAAAGTGTTTGCTAGAGTTTATTTGATACTTTAGTTTCTTTAAGAACTTATAAGTTACAAAAAGAAATTCAAATGTTCTTGAAA
>NC_029788.2:106951463-106974427 GCF_000816755.2 Arachis ipaensis
ATATATAATTATTAAAAAAAAACTAAATTTCAAACAAAAAATTTTAAATTCAAAAAATTAAATTTTGATAGATTCACAGACTATTTTACATAATTGTTATTTCATCTCTATTCTTATATTTGTTGTTTTTTTCTTTTCAAATAAGGTGTTTGATCCGTTTGTTATAACTCAGACTTATTATCCTTATAAATCGGCAATGTGACAAATAAAACAAAAAGAATCTTATCAAAGCATACAGAAAATGAAAGAGATGGTTATTCATAAACTTCCGTAATACGTTGAATCAAGGGAAATTAGGTCAAACAAAGTTAATTGCATTATAACAATTCAAAACCTAATCTATTCTATAAGAAGGGATAACAACAAAATAGAGAGTTATACTATTCACTTTAAATTGTAATATACTTATATCATTTTTTTTATTTGAGTGTTGGAGTGTTTTTGTAAATGTTTACCATCACCATTCTTAAAAAACTGACGTATACCTCATCTAGTCTAGACGAGGTGGGTAAGAGGTAATTTTTTATCGTTTAATATTTTTTTTAATTCTATTTAAAAATATAAGATGTGAGATCACATCTTATTTTTAAAACAATAATGCTAGAAAAATTAAAAAAAGTTAGAAATTATTTTATTTAATATTTATTAATTATTACAACAATTAACGAAGGTTGAATAAAATAGAGTAATGCTACGTGTACAAACCTTTTGTAACCAAGTCCAACTAAGTTGGTGCAAAATCCAATAAAAAAAATATGTGCATACATCACTATTCTTTCTTTTTTGAAGTACACAAATTTTTGAAGCATAATACACAATTTTGTATATAACACAAACTTATCGATGTAGCATAAATATTTTTATGCACAGTACACATATTTTTGCACATAGCACACAAATCTTTGCACATAGCACAATTTTTGCTGTGAATGTATTTTGTTAGTTGGGTGAGTCAATATTTTAAGTATGTAGTCTTCCAAAATTTCTATCATGCACATAAAAAATTCTATGCTATGCAACAAAATTTTTGTACTGTTCACACAAATTTATGTGTTACATGAATGAATAATGGTGCATTTGGATTATAGAAGAAGAAAATAAAATTGTGTTGCAGAAAAGAATTACAGTAGAAAAAAACTAGATGAAATTGAGTTATGAAAATAAACTATTGTATCCTCAACAACTAAGGACGCTTATATATATATAAGTTCATCTAAGACTAACTACAACTTCAATAGAATTTATCCAACTAAGGAACTATTTTTTAGATTTCTTGATTTTTCAAGTTTGTAACTTGTTGTGATATATACATAAGTACCTTTTATACTACATGTATTTCATTGGTATAGTATACAATTTTTTGTACATAACACACAAATTTTCAAAGTATGGAACGCAAATTTTTGCTGCATAAAAAATTATGTATTGTGCATTAAAATTTCTATGCTTTGGTTTTCTGAATATTTATAAGAGAAGAAGAATATGAAGATGACAACAAAGACAATGATGAGGATAAAGAATGATGAGGAGAAAAAAGAGATGAAGAAATTAATCAATAACAACAACACCAAGACAACGACGTTGAAGAAGACAGTGGTGACAGTAATGACAACGACAGCGACAGTGACGCCAGCGACGATGACAATGGTATTAAAGAAAGTAGTAGTAGTATAGTAGTATAAAGGAGAAAGAAATTGGCAGACACGTGAATGGTTTTATTTTTAACAATTTGGTTAAACTTGATTACTCAAAAGACTTGGACACCTATCATTTTTTAATAAAATAAGCTATTTTTGGTTAATTTATTTTGGTTACCAAATATTTCTGTTTTTAGGGTTGTGTTTATTTACAGGGATAAGACACAGAGACACAAAATCGTATTTGACAGATGAGACATGGACAGAGACATTGTGTCCAGAGATACTGAATTAGTGTATTTTGTGTCCATCTTAACAGAAAGGAACAAAATTCTGACAACCGGTTCGAACTGACCGGTTGAACCAGTCGAACTGTGAACTGGGACAAAAAAACAAATTGGTTAGATGTTAAAATCGAAAAAATTAAAAATTGCTTTTGGATCGTTGAATCGGCCAAGAACCGGTCGATCGAACCGAATCAGAACCCGACCAGTTTTCTAAAAATTGATCTAGACAACGTCGTTTGGTTTGTGTTTAGGCTCAGATGGGAACCGATGAACCCTAAGTCCCTAACGCGCAGTAGCCAAAGCCATTATTCATTCTTCATCCTCGTCATTCAACCTCAGCAACTCTCTTTGTCCTTCTCCGTCCAGCCATCGCCTTGCTATCGCCGCCGTCACAACTTCCTTCCCCTCCATCGTGCAGCCATTGTTCGAACTTCGAAGCCACTGTCCTGAACTTTGTCGCGACCCTCTGCCTACTTTCGTGCAGCCACTGTCCCGACGACGCTAGTTCCCTGAACTATGTTGCAACCTCTTCTGTGTTTGTTTTGAGCTTCCACCGCCTCTGTATTGCCGTGCTTCCGCCGCGGTGCTCCCTCTTTGTCGCTTGTTCGAGCTTGCCTCAAGCCCTCGTTTCCGCTCCATTCCGCTGTTATTGTCACACTTCGGCTTTTATTTTGGCTGAGTTTTTGCCGCTGTTCAGCCCTCATCTGAGCTCTCTCTCCCTCATTTGAAACTCTGAATCTTTGTTTAGTTTATTTTTTTTTGTAAATAATTTCTTGCTTATCTCTATTTTGAGTTTTTTTAGGTTTCTTCAATATAATTTAGTTTGTTCGTTCATGATTAATGATTTAATTGCAGATTGATTTTTATTATTGATGATAAATAATGAACATTATTAAATATTATCGAGTTGTTCTTATTATGAGTAATGATTTTCTTAGGTTTCTCTTATATAAGTAATTTAAATTATTTTATTTTACAATAATTATGAAAATAACATAACAAATTCAAATAATATTTTAAATTTTAAATAAATTTTAAATTAAATACGGTTATGATTTGAATTTAATATGATTTTAAATGTTACGATATTGAACATTGATAAATAACTAAGTACTATGATTTGATTTGATTCGATCAGGATGATATTTAGACTTTGAGTAAATTTTTCTAATGATTCTTGAGATTTATGCAATTACCTTAAATAGTTTTTGAGATCCAAATTTTTTTTATGGTGATTTTTCAGATAGAACTCCAAATACCATAGTGGTCCTTGTATTAATTTCAATGCTGAGTCAGCTGTTAAAGTGCTGATGTTGTTATCTTTATCTTTATCTTTATAGTAATACAAATGGGGAGCTAATTTGCTGACGTGGTGCTCATACGTTGAGTCTGAAAGTTTATTTGCTTACGTGTCGTCACTAGAAATTTTATAAATTCTTTTAAATAAATTTAGAGTTTTAAAAAAATTTACGTTAATTATTCTTCGATTGTTACGTACTAATATTAATATATTATTATATTATTATAAAGATTTATGTTATGTTAGAATTTTTAAATTATTATTTGTTTAGGTTGTTATTTTCAAATTTTAAATTTGGGTTGTTTTACTTAGTTTGTTATTTTTTAAATTTAAAATTAAATCAACCAAATTTAAAAAAATTTAGTTATGATGCAACTATAAAAGTATAAGTTATGAGAGATGTAAAGCACCACAATTTAAAGTACATCAATCTCTTTCTTTATATATATCCAAAATCTCTCTACTTATTTCAATGGCTGGTATTCACAAAATTGCTGACATCAATCCTACAATCGACAATTTGTGTGTACGTATACGAGTGATACGGTTATGGACACTACCAAGTTACGAAAATTCTCCATTGTCATACTCAATTGAGATGGTTTGGCTCGATGAAGACGTGAGTTTTCTACTAATATTTTTTTATTTTATTTTAAATTTATATTATTTTTATTTTAAATTTATTTGTTTATTCCCATCTAATCGTTCTTTGATTTTTGTTCATCAATTCTATTTTATTTTATTTTGCATGTTTTGTAGTCTTTGACAAGGAGGCAATCTGATAATCCACATTTTTCACCTTCTTATAAAGTTAAGAAGATGACTGATAATGTGGACCTCATAAATAAATTCAAAGATACTCACTCTATTCAAATTGTGAGTATAATTATACGTGTACTTTCTATTAAAAATCAGTTTATTTTTTACTTCTTTGGTCATTAGTAGTATCTAATTTATAAATAATAATTAATAATTAATTATAATTTTAGGATGTTGACTACACCGGTGGTTTGCTACCAATTTCAAAGGCATCCTCAATCATTGAAGGGGAGAAAGTAGAAGGTGCTAAAGTAGAAAGTGTTAAGGTATTTGTTCAAAAAATAATTTTTTTTGTTTGATTGTTCTCTCAAAATTAGATCTTAATTTTATTAAAAAAATATTAGTGAGATAAAATCAAAGATTAGAAAAAAGTCTTTAATTTAACGTGGTAAAAGTACAGAATTTGTTGCTTGAATTCTCCAATGAAGTTACGGCCAATGGTGAATCTGAAGGGTTGGAAAATGCTATTACACCAACTAAGCGACTATCCTCGGAGTCGGAAGATTCGAAGGTGGAAGGAGATACCTCAACTTGCAAGAAGATCAAGATTGAGAATGAAACTTGAGAATTTAGATGCACATATTTTGGAATCCCTTTTAGAGTCTATCTAATAGAATAATGCCAAACATATGTTTGTTTTGGTGGAAATATTGTCTTTTCTTGAGTTGTTGCTTTTTTTTTTAGTTTTTTTCGATAGAATATTTTTTAAAAATTTATATAATTTATAATCAAATATGCTAATTACAAAAGATTATATTAAAGTAAATAGAATTATCAATCTTATTAAAATGTAAGGTTATTTATACTATTTAAAAAAAATTAATTTAACATTTTTCTATACTTAATTCTATTTCTAATGTTGTTTCAACAAAATTGAATTAATTTAGAAAATTTTATTAAAAAATTTAAAATTTGTACTAGCTAATTAAAAAATTCTATTTAAAAATTTAAAATTTGAAATTTTAATACTAATTCCTAATTAAGTGACTTCTTAACCATTTTAATTTTTAAATTTAAATTTTTTTTACTTGCCATATTTATAAATTTTCTCTTTACTTAATTTATATTGTTATCTTTTAAATTGTTTCTGCAGAATAAAAGTACTTTCATTTTTTCTCTCTTTTTAAATATTTTTTATAAATTTACGTAATTTATAAGGTTATTAATTTTTAGATTGTATTTAATTTTATTTTTTTTATCGACAAATAATAGGATTGATACTATTTATGACGAAACTAATAAAATCATTCTTAAATTAACAAATTCCTATATTCTTGATGAACAATGAACATTTAATTAAAAAAATTTATTTAAAAATGTAAAATTTGTACTAGCTAATTAGCAAACTCTACTTAAAAATTTGAAATTTGAAATTCTAATACTAATTCCTAATTAAGTGACTTCTTAACTATATCGATTTTTAAATTTAATTTTTTTATTTGTCACATTTATAAATTTTCTCTTTACTCCATTTACATTGTTATTTTTTATATTGTCTCTATACAACAATAGAGGTACTTTCATATTTTTCTCTCTTTTTAATTATAAACTATTCATTTTCAATTTCATTATTTAAAGAAACAAAAAAAAAAAGATTTTAACTATTAGTTAAATTTATTGACTGTGAGATTAAACTTATTATTATTTGTTAAAAGTTTTTTACTAGAATTTTGATATTAGAACTCATTTATCTAATAAAATAAAATATTTTGTGATTAAAATATATTTATAACTAAACTTTTCGACAAAAAATATTTGGAAAAGTAATTTGGAGTATTATGACAATTTATTACTAATATTTTTAAATTAAATAAAATTTTTCAAATCTCATAAAGTGGATTTTTTTTCTTCTTGTGAGCGTCCTTCTTAATTCATTTGGTATTAATTCTCTATGTTTCAACTATTACAACTGAGAGATCTTTTTCAGCGATGAATGTTGTGAAGAATAACTCAAAAACAAAATGAAAGATGAATTTCTTGCTAATTGTCTTTTAATCATATTAAAAAGAAAATTGTTGAAAATTTTAACACAGATTCTATTATCGATGAATTTTATGATACGAAAAATCGACCATATCGTTAATAAAAAATACATACATATTTTTTGTATTTTAAAATATATTCTCTATCGGTATATTTTTGTAATACATTTTACATTATATAATTTCAATACAAATAGGGAGCTCTTCTTATGCTGATGTGGTCCTCATACATTGAGTTTAGAAATTTATTTGCTTAAATGTCTACACTAGAAACTTTTAAAATTTTATTTATAAATTATAACATATTTTATTTACTTAGGTTGTTACCTTTTGAATTTTTAAATACACTTTCTTAGATTGTTGGGTATTTAATTTTTAATATTGTTGAACTAATAATTTGCTTAGGTGTCATCACTAAAATTTTTTAAAATATTATTTATAAATTATAATTTATTATTCGCTTAAGTTGTTACTTTTAAATTTAAAATAATATTTCTTCTAGACCGAATACAAATGAGGAGACTTTTTGCTGACGTGACGTTCATATGTTGGGTTTCGAGATTATTTTCTTAAATATCGTTATTAGAAATTTTTGTAATTTTATTTATAAATTAGTAGATTATTTGGTTAAATTATTAGATAATAATAAGGATTTAGTTTTTGAGTTTATTAGTGAGGTAGTTAGATATTTAAATCTTAATATTATTAAACTAATTTAAAAAAATTAATAAATTATTTGGTTAGATTGTTAGATATCAATAAAGATTTAATTTTTGAATTTATTAACAAGGTAGTTAGATATTTAAATCTTAATATTATTGAACTAATTTAAACAAAGTTATTTATAAATTATTTTAAAATTAAGACGATTGTTTAATAATGTAATCAACAATTTAAAAGTAATAACAAAACAACAAAAAGCAAGTAATAGTAAGAAACAAGTTCGAAAACAAAATAATAAGAGCTTAAATTTGAAAACAGAAACAAAACGTCATCTTTAAAAGAGGTTGCTATTTTTTAAACTTAACTATTTCTTTAAGTTGTTTTGCTTAGGTTGTTGTTTTTTAAATTTTAAATTATTTTGCTTAGGTGGTTATTTTTTAAATTTTAAGTTATTTGCTTATTAGTTTGTTATTTTTTAAATTTTAAGTTATTTACAAATTACTCTTTTAAATCATAAATTATTATTATTTGTTTAAGTTGTTATTTTTTAATTTTAAATTATTTGTTTATAAATTAAAATTTTCTCATAATTAAATTTTTTAAAAAAATTTTAAAAAAATTACATGTCTCAGTTAAGAGGGCTCTTGTGACTCGATTCATGAATTTGCTAAGAGAAATCGATGATGGATAATCAATTATTATTTTTTAAATATAAACACTTTTTTTTCCAAAGATATGAAGACTCGAACCCGCAACTTCTTAGATGAATATGGGGAGATTATGCCATTTGAGCTATTACTCATTGACTTTTAAATATAAACACTTACACATAATAAATGAGTAAAATAAAATCTATGAATTTTAATATTAACTTCATTGTAAGTCTATATATTTATTTGAAAAAATGTATTATGAGATCAAATAATTTTATAATTGTGGGTATTTATCTACACGGGAGGCTATATAGAGAATTTTGGCTTATGATATTCAGTTATGAGATTAATCTTTTATTTACCTAGAAAATAAAATATCATCTTTAAAGACAATGACAATCTTGAAAAAATCATTGATTAAGAGAAAGGGAAAGGTAGATGTTCTTAACATGGATGGGAGACCAACAAAGAATTTGAAGCAAGTCAAACTTTAACATATGCTGAGTTTCCAAACCAATTTGTTTATAAAATAGAAAAAATGGAATGATATCCACGCAAGAGAGAGTATTTTATCGGGAGATTAAACTATGTTCCACCGGGTAATCTGATATCTACTATATGAGAATTTTGTTAATTATTCAAAAAAATTGCATAACATATGAGTCTATTAGGATAGTTAATGGGATTACATATCCTAACTTCCAAGATATTTTCTATTTTATGGGACTACTGTGTGACGATAGAAAATTCATTGCAGCTATTAACGAGGTCTGGTCATCAATTGAGAAAACTGTTTGTGATGCTATTGATATCTAATAGTGTTAACAAAATAAAACATATTTAGAATGCAACTTAGACATTATTGGTTGACGGGATACTATATATGAGGAGAAAAATATTGAAACCAAGGTATTTCACTATGTAGTCAATCATTATCGCATGTAGGACTTTACTTGCCAAAATCAGTGTTTACCAATGGGCAACTTTACGTTATTTTGTCAAGAATTAAGAGTCGCAATAGCTTGAACATTCTAATTCTAAATAAAAACAGTAATCCAAACTCATCAACAACAAATATCGCGTTCAACAAAGTTTTAATAATATTTAGATAAGAAAATAATATTTTCATTTTAGTAACATGTTATGATTTGCACTTTTATACAAATATTTGTCGTAGATATAACTAATTTATTAACTATACTTTCAGACTTGAAATAAGATGTGTAACATGGAGCACAACATCATATGCCAATTACCTTTCTAATGAGGTTAGTAAAATACTAGGTTGTTGATAAATTTTCATTAGTTTTATAATATACAGTTTAGTGTAAAATTAACATGCTATTATTACAGTTATATATATTCTTATTTTTTCAGGTCTCTTTTCTTATGGTTCAAGAATATTATAGACTTCAAACTGTTTCATTTGTATTTTATTTTAAATAAAGATAAAA
This sequence comes from Arachis ipaensis, assembly GCF_000816755.2. NCBI lineage: Eukaryota > Viridiplantae > Streptophyta > Magnoliopsida > Fabales > Fabaceae > Arachis > Arachis ipaensis. The sequence goes on from NC_029788.2 coordinate 106,960,259, forward strand.
TAATATATTAAATACGTTTATTATATAATGACAATAATAATGTTATACTAAACTTGAAAAATTTATAATTATAAAATATTATTTTTTATTTATAATGTGAAATTAAAATATAAGCCCGTGCATCGCACGGATTTAACACTAGTTTATCACGTTAGACAGTTTCAATAGCCAGGTGATCTAGATTTATTTCAATTTGAATCTAATTTAATCTCTCCTTCAATTTATAACCCTAATCCTATTATGAAGAGCGTTTATCCCGTGTATTTCTTTATTTCTTTTTTACTTCTTCGTCGTATCAACTTGTTCCAAAAATTTATAAAGCTAATAGAATAGGAATATTTATACATACATAATAAATATTTTTTGAAATACCCATCTTGCTTAAACTTGTTTGTCTATTGAAAATAGAGTAACTTTTCTTATAACATATAAGAAAAAATAAGATTTATAATCTAAAAAAAGGAAAAATAATAGTATTTAGGTTAAGTTTAAGTTTGTGACCTGTAAAGAATAAGAAAATAAATTTATAGAATTCAGTCCCTTGTTGGAGACGTTGCAACTAAGAAAGCATCCATTCTTGAACATTTTTGTCGACCATACTAAGTATAATTGTTTCTGCCATATATTACTACATATTGGAAATGGCAAAAAATAACGAGTCAGATTTGTACAGAATATAATGGTTTAATGTAAAATGGATTCTGCAAATTTTATTTTCTACTTTGATTTTTTTGCGATTTTTTTAATTTCTCTACGTTCTCTTCCAATTTTGGCTCTTTTTCTCAACAGATTTTTACTTTTAGGATGTTTGATCTGAACTCGTTTTCAATCAAATATAAAATCAAGTAAATGAAATCAAATTTATATAGGTTTTTCGTGTTCGAAAACAATAAATGATACAAGTTCAGATCAGTTTAGGGCAAATTGAATTATTATTTTAAATCGAATTAGGTGAACGAGGTTTGGTTCGTTCCTAGTTAATGTAACTCGTTAATAGTTGATGCTGGTGTAATTGTTTTGTCTACGAGTTGAATAATTTTGTTTTTCTTTATAAGAATCGGTGTTCATAGTTGAAGGTTTGAATTTGAATGGAATGTAGGAGTTTTGAATTATTTTTTTCGATGAATTTATTTTAGAGTAATTACCCAAATCAGTCCCTGAGGATTTTAAAAGCGGACATTTTAGTCCCCCAAAAAAATTAATACACAAATTAGTCCCCATGGTTTTTCTCCGTCAGACATATTAGTCCCCAGACTATTTTCCGGCGTGACTCATCAACGGAAATTGCTGAGTTGGCACGTTAAATCGCACACGTGGCAGTTAAGTGTCCACGTGTGCAAAGAAGACAAAACAGTCCCTAAAGTTTTTTTGAAAAAACGGCGTCGTATTAATACTCCTCGTTTCTCATTCTTCTTCATTGATGGTCGTCCTCATGAAACCCTTGTTCGTCATCTACAGAAATCGACATATCCAGGTTCAGTTTTGATGATTCCAAGTAGAGAAAGTTCATCTTCTTCGAATCATCGTGGAGGGGGACACGGTGGCCCCAATGGTACTGGTCTTATACATGGTGATGTGTGCAGGTTGAGGAACGTTGAAATCACGAAGGGGCAACACCCAAAATGTTTATGCGGTTTGTATGCAATAATCTCCATTTCAAGAACTCGTAAAAATCTGAGCAGGTTGTTTTTTGGATACCCACTATATAAGGTAAACAATTGTTAGTATTTTAGTTAGTTAAAATCAAAAAAATTTGTATTGAATAATCTATTTTTGGTATGGGCAGGAGAAACTCCCTCATTGCAAATTCTTTGCATGGGTTCACCAGAATTTTCACATCAGCTTTAATGATGGTGTTGCGGAGGTCATGTCTGGTGCGAAGTTGGTTGATAATATGCCACCCGTATGTGAGATTGATGATGATGGTTTGAGACAAAAACTGATAGAGTTGTAGAGTAGAATTGATATATTAGAGGTTCATCAAAATGTAGCCCCAAAAATTGACTCCAAAAGAAGAGGTTTCAATTTAGTGCCTGTTTTTATGGTTCTAGCATTGTTAGTTTTGGCCTTGGCAGTGGTAATGGTTGCCTTGTAAGAGATTTAGATTTAGACATATATTATGTGTAAGCTTGCTTTTAGTTCAATATTGTGTGAAATTGCAAGCATATTTGTAATGTTTCTTTTTTTGGAATGAATGGTAGTAAATTAAAGCAAGTTTTTGCTATATGTATGCTTATTAAAATCAAGAGCAACTAATTAGTTGATGCTATTAGAATAACAGGGCAATGATTTGGCGTTGAAGTGTGCTATTAGATTTAGTTGATGCTATTAGAATAACAGGTCAACGAGGATAATTGATGCTGTATATTATATATTTTGGAACTTAGCATACAAGTCTTCAAGAAAATGTCATAGTAGCAAGCTAACAAGATACTAAAAATTGTCAAAACACAAACTCTTCATGTATACAGCAGCATGAAACATAATGATAACCAAATTGAGAGTTTCCAACACAACAATCTCTCATCCAAAACTAATATGATAATAGCAAAGTAGAGAATTAAAACACCAAAACACAGTTTAGACACTAAAAAGCCTAATGTTATGTCTTTAGCATACAATACTGGTCATTTTTTTCTCGGATGCTTGAAACCAGGATTTGGAATAAATTGGAACATCCTTGATGCAGTACCCTTGCTGGCAGCTGCCATTGTTTCAGCTGAGATCCCTCCAGTTGTTGTAGGTGGTGGAATCGGTGGTGGAGTGCTCGACTGAATGAGGGGTGGTTGGTGTGGCCTAATGATAGGTTGCTTGGCTGCGCTCTAGCACTAGGTGGAATTAGCGCTTGAAAATTGGCAGGACCTTGCGATGATGGTGGTGTCATAGTTATCTTCATATAACAAATAACAACTCATTAGATTATAAGCCTTTGTATTAGAAGCACAACATATTCACTACTGTTTTAACTTACCACATTAGGCATTACACCCAAGTTTGCTGTTTCTGAAAGAACCTGATTTGCATTACTATTCACATTCTACAAGAGACGAAATATCAATTCAAATTGCAGTCCAATAAAAAAAATATCAATGCAGTCTCCATGAATTATTAAAAAGCTCAATGTAGTCCCTATGGAAGTTTAAAAAAGATAGTTTTAGTTGGTTTTGGTTTTACCTGTGCTTGTGGAGCTGATTGAGAGACATTGATCTCATCTGCATTATGGTTTGAGGTTCCAGAACTAGAACCAGCTCTCACTGTCGTTCTCTTATTTGGATTGGTTTGCCTTTTAATTATTGTTGTTGGAGGGCCTTTGCAGGTCTTGTAGTTATGGCCAGTCTCTCCACACTTGCTACAAGTGACCTTAAAAATTTTCTTTACTTTGTTGCCATCAATTTTACTAGCTTCTAACTCAGATGGGTCCTTTCTCCTTCTCTTCACTGGTCTGCCTATTGGCCTTTTCAACTTTGGTGGAATCGGATTTATGTATATTGTCTTCTCCCAATATTCCTCTGAATTAACTGGTTGAATGTAGTGTTGATATGTAGCTAATGCTGCCCCAATCTTGAGCAGTGGGTGTACATATATTTCCGGTCTATCCCCTCTTCTAGCAATTGCAGCAAGTGCATGAACACATGGGAGACCTATCAAGAAGAAGGCACTCAAATAGTAGCAGATAACAATTTTATAAATGAAAATTAAATGATAAAGTCAAGTAATTGTACCAGTTAGTTGCCACGCGTTACAAGTACATTTGTTTTGAGACAGATTTACAGAAACCTTTGTAGATCCTTGTTGCACCTCAAAGATTCGCCTCTCATCGTCACCAACCCAAATTGGGTGCCAATATCTTACACCTTTCATTATGTCATCAAGCCTCTTTTGTTGAGTAGGAGCCACTTGAGTGCCCATGTGTGTCTCCAAGACTTGCTTGTATTTGGTCATTCTCCTCATGATATAGCACCGGAGTTCCTCACACATCGTTAGAATCGGCTTGGAACGATAATTCACTATTTTTGCGTTCCAAACCTCACACATGTTGTTGGTGAGGTTGTCGCACTTTGGTCCGTGACTGAAATGAGCCTTGGTCCAACATGCCGGCTCGAATTTCGCAAGGTAGCTCCATGCTTCTTCATTAATCCTTTTCAACCTTTGCATGCTTGCTTGAAATTCTGCATCAGTAGTACATTTAGCACATTCCCATACAACATTCTTAACCTGCTTATCCTTGTATCGATTTGTGAAGTTTTTCCAGATATGCCTCACACAGTTTCGGTGGTGAGCGTGAGGCATAACTTCCTTTAATGCAGGCAACAAACCCTAAGCCAAACAATGCAATTAAATAATGAAATTATCAAATCAGCATGTTTTTTTAACCCTTTATATTATTATATCATATTTCAGAACAAGTATGTTAAATCAAGTTAATATGCAGATGCAGAATTTTTCAGAGTTTTGAGCACACGCTTCTTTGAAAAATTAATTTGTAACATATTCTATTCATAATTCCCATTGGTTAATCTTATAATATAAGAAAATAATTGCAGAAGTCTATGTATCTCTAGAAACCAAGTTAAATGTGTGAGTTACTAATAAAGTAAGTAAAACTATAATCCTGATGTGTATATACTTAGTTCTTTTTAAGCCAATATAATTGATCAATCAAATTAAGGCTTAAGAATAGTTTAACTTTTTGACATCTCCCTTCAAAATTTAAAGCAGCCATCAACACACAATCCCTATTGAAGTAACTCAATAATTCTCATTCATCAACAATTACATTTACAATACTGCATAAATCAGTCATGTAAAAAATTAAAGCAACTCAATTAATAATTTGATATTAGCTACAGTTGTACTTAAAGTAAAACAATTATCAAGTATAAAACAGCTACAATATCAGCCATTTGAATAATACATAAATCAGCCATTTGAATAATTAAAGTAATTCAAATAATAATTCAATATCAGCCACAATTGTACTTAAAGTAATGTAATTATCAAGTATAAATCAACCATTTTAATACTTGAAGTAACAACAAGAATAACATTTAACTAACAAGAATAACATACCTTTTGTTGGTCTGAAATAAAATTCCACCCATGGATATATTGATCTCCAAGATCTTCTTGCAATAAAGTAAGGAACCACTTCCAGCTTTCCTTAGTTTCACTATCCACAACAGCATACGCAATCACATAGAAGTGATTGTTTGCATCTTGACCCACAGCCGACAATAGTTGACCCCCAAAGTAACCTTTCAAGAAACATCCATCAAGTCCGATTAGTTTTCTACACCCAGCTTTGAATCCCCTTTTACAAGCCTCTAAACAAATGTATAACTTGCTGAATAATGGAGGTGACTGGGGAATTGGTGTCACATCCAAAATTGTATGGCTTCCAGGGTTACTCCTCAATAGCTCGGCCAGGTATTCTCTCAACTTACTGTACTGTGCCCTCTCATTGCCAATCAAACGCTCTCTAGCTTCTTTCAGAGCCCTATATACCATCTTTCCATTTATTATGACATTATAATCAATTTTGATATGCTCATATGCCTCACTAAGAGTCATGTGAGGTTGAGTTCGAAGCCTCTTTTCTAACTTTTTTGCCACCCATTTCTGACTTGCCATGTTGCTGCCGAATTCTCTAGCACAAGTGTGTTCCGGGATATAAGTTTTTATCTGGTAACTCTTCAATTGAGTATTCCATGCACAATATATAAGCCATGGACAAGGTGACCTGTTTGCAGGCCCACTGTTGAGCCCATTTTCATTTACAACAGCAGCATTATTGGATTGGACAGCATCACTTTCTTTTTTATTTTGGACAGCATTGTTATACATATTCACATTCTCCTTAGCCCCATTATCCTCATTTGCATCCTCCACATTTTCTTCCTTCTTGTTCTTTGATTTCCTGGGTTTCTTAATCCTCACAACACCATGTTCACAGTCACACCTAACTCTCCTTTGGTCATTCTTTATGTATCTTATCTTTCTCCCTTCATATATAACATGATCCTTCAATGCATTCTTGAATGTTTCAATGGTTGGAAATTCCATTCCCAACTCGAAATAAACTTCACCAAATCCAGCCCCTTCATTGAACTGTGGAAATTCATATCTCTCCCGCTCATCCTCAGAACTCTCAGGAGTTAATAATGTCTCAGACTCGTAGTCAAATACAGGTTCTTCTATCTCCTCTTCACACTCTTCGTCCTTTTCATCCTTTTCATCAATTAGCTGAGAAGCAGCAGTTGGCCTAGCAGCACCATTTGGACCAGCACCAATAGGCCCATCTTTATTTCTCCCATATGTTAGCCCATTAGTCTTCTTGCTACCCACTTGAGTCTTCTTTGTAGTTTTGGTCCTTTCTTTAATATCCTTATTTGACTTCTTCTTCCGCACATCTCCTTCATGGTCTATTTTTTTTCCACTCCTAACAGTCTTCTTCTTGATTACCACACACTCATCTTCATTACTTTCATCACTGAATTCGGGTGGAGGAGGTCTATACGGCTCATCTTCTGTGGTTTCATAGCCATCATCGCTAGAAGAACTATTGGATTGATCATGTTCAAAGTCAAGGTGTTCATCTTCAAGTGGAGTTAACATTATTGGGTGATCAAAGTATAGTTCAAATTCTGGACTCTCCTTGTTCTTTTCTTTGTAAGCACGTAACTCATTGATCTGAGCATCTTCTTCTATGGGATGTAATCCAGACTCGAGGTCAGAGGTAGAATTATCAAACCAAAACATAGCTTTGTAATCATGATACCCTAAACTTTTGAACAAAGTTTTTAAATCAAAGAAACACAGCAAGTCAATGTCCATTTCGGGAAATTTGCTCACTTTTCCATTAATATATAGCAACACACCCTTATTATCTCGCACAAAGTGACCTCCATGGTGAAAAATAGGAACCACAAAATACTCCATCTACAAACAAAATTAAAATAGAGCAAAATCAACAAAACCAAAACTAAAAAACACAAATATACCATTATTTGTGGCTTATAACTACTGAACGTAAAATTAATTCTTAAAAAAAAAACATACACACATAACATCAGTACAACTCAGAAGTTTCTACAGCCACTAAACCTTAACCATCCAACAAAATTAATTGATTAATCAAGTAATGTAATCTCTAATAAACTAATTTAGCCTAACGAAGATTATTTGCTCACCTATTACAATGTGGGTATTGGAGTTGATGCGGCAATCGTTGGCATCCACGTCGACGCTTCGTGCGATTCGAAGGTAACGGAAGTTAGTGACGGCCGTGAAGATGATGAATGGAATTCTAATGTTGACGTTGACGGTGACGGTAGTGATGTGGGAGATGAAGTTGCAGAAGGTTTCTGAGTAAAAAGGGGAGTGAATTATGGGGTTTGATGTCTTTTCAAAGTGGATGAAGACATATGGAGGAAAACAAAAAGGTGAGAAGCGTTTCTATTAATACGACAACGTTTTATTAAAAATTCTTGGGGACTGTTTTGTCTTCTTTGCACACGTGGACACTTAACTGCCACGTGTGCGATTTAACGTGCCAACTCAGCAATTTCCGTTGATGAGTCACGCCGGAAAATAGTTTGGGGACTGATATGTCTGACGGAGAAAAACCATGGGGACTAATTTGTGTATTAATTTTTTTTGGGGACTAAAATGTCCGCTTTTAAAATCCTCAGGGACTGATTTGGGTAATTACTCTTTATTTTATGTTATGTTTAATGGTAGTTTTGATGCATTTTGAAACACAATTTGATGTAATATAGAATTATTTGCAGTGTGGTGCTTATAAGTTTTCTTATTTTTTGTGTCTGTTTGTCCTAAAAGTTGGGATGACTTTTAACACACTTGAAGAAGAAGTTGTTGCTACTTTTTCTTCTGTTTCTCTTTTTTTTTTCTTTTTTTTTCTTTCATTATCCTTATTGTCATCGTCGTTGTCTTCTTTTTATATGTATAACAGTTCAAATCTAAAATGTATCGAAATTATTTAATGATGACGATACATAAACAAACTCGATTTAAAATAAGTTCAGACTAAAAGTACACCTTATTTAAATCTAGAATGTACTGCAATTACTTAATGACGACGACAAAAAAACAAACTCAGTTCAAAACAAATTTAGACAAAAAATGCACCTTATTTAAATCTAAAATGTACCGAAATTCAAAAATAGAATGTACCGAAATTGCTTAATAATGACGACACACAAACAAACTCAATTCAAAACAAACACAGACCAAAAGTTCACCTTATTTAAATCCAGAATGCACCAAAATTACTTAATGATAACTCAAAATTCCTCATCTTCCTTCTTCTTCTTCTTCATCATTATCATCATCTTTTTTTTCTTGTTTATTTTTTTTATTTTACCTTCTATTTATTCTTTTAACAAGAATAAAAAAAATTAAACAAAGAAGAAAAAAAAATGTATATATAGTGATACAAAATTACTAGGAAGAGGAGGAGGAAAAGAAAAAAAATACAGCAACAACAATAAAAGAACGATGATGAGAAGGAAACATGTGAAAAAGAAGAAGGAATCCGAAAAAGAATGAGGAGTAATGCAATGACGAAGAAGAATGAGGAGTAATGCAATGAAAAAGGAGGAGGAGAAACATGAAGAAAAAAGAAGGAGGAGAAGAATGTGAAAACATTTGCGTAGTTAGAAAATGTATTCACACTTTACTAATAAAACTTACTTTTATTGGACTTGGACCAACTTAGCTACCAAAAAAATTTGAATATCAAACATAACTGTTACTAATATATGGTACTAGTTGAACTATTATATTTAATATTATTTCATTTAAAATAATATAAAATTCAAATCATAACAATATTTTAGTTAAAAATTATAATTTAAATTCAAACACTATTTAACTTAAAATATAAGATGAAAAATATTTAAAAATAACTGAATTTCAAACGAAAAAATTTTAAATTCAAAAAATTAAATTTTGATATATCCACAAATTTTATATTTTTCATAATTGTTATTTCATCTCTATTTCTATATTTGTTGTTCTTTTCTTTTCAAATAAGGTGATCTTATTATATATATATATAGGGGTGTTAGCGGTGCGGTTTGAATCAGTTTTGAGTCAAAAACCCATCCGATTCGAATGCTAATTTTATTTGCAGTGCGGTTTAAATTGAATGATCTTTTAAAAAAATCCGATCCGATCTGATACAATTTCAAGCGGTTTGGATTGGATTGGATTTGTGGTTTTGTACATTTAAAAATTAAAAAAATTAAATACATATAACAAGAATAAGTCTCAACATCAAATTTTAAATAATCAACAATGACATAAGAAGTCTCAACAATATTTTAAAAAGTCAACGATAACATAACAATAGAAATAAAATTATAGATTAGTTAAAATACATAAATAATATAAAAATATATAACAAATTGAACATGTTATAAGTATAATTGTAAATATAATAATAAAATAATAATATTATAGCACATTATGCGGTTTGGATTGGATTGGATCGGTTATGAAAAGTAGATCCGAAATCCGATCCGATCTAGCGGTTTACAAAAAATAGAATCCAATCAAATCCGAATTAATGCGCGGTTTTCGATTTAAATTGGATTAGATAAGCGATTTAATTTGGATCGATTTGGATTTAAATACCCTATATATTTTTTAAATTTCAAACTTATTGAAAACCAAAATACGTACAAATTATAAAATTCTAAAATGTATGCAACTCAAATTACTCTACTACTTAACTAAATAAAATATGAAATGAAAAATTGATGTTATTTATAATTTTACTAAAAATACAACTTAAAGAAGAAAAGTGATTGAATGCACAGTGCTAATAGCCAATGAGTAATAGCTCAAATGATATAGATTTCCCATACTCAATTAAAAGGTTGCGGGTGTCTTCTATCTTCTAAATTTTTTTGTCAATAAGTTATAGCTCAAATGGCATAATCTCCCCATACTCAATTAAGAGATTGCGGGTTCGAGTCTTCTATCTTTGGTAAAAAAAAAAAATGCATAGTGCTAGTATATATGGAAATTTCCTTAAATTTTTTACGTAATTTTGTATCGTTTAATATTATTTTTTTAATTTTACTTAAAAAATATAACACGAGATCAAATTTTATTTTTAGAGGATTGATTATCCAAAGAAAAAATACAAGAGTATATTTTACTTAAATTAAACTCATTTTTAGAGCTTGTTGTTTTCAAAAAAGTAATGGTCACCTAGCACCGCCCTTAACGAAATATATATGAATGGTCACAACTCACAAGTCACAAAGTGATAACCCTAACCACAAAACAAAAAGAGAAGGAGCATGGAGAGGAAGGACATGGGCATGAATGACATCCTCCCTCCGGAGCTCATTCACCGAATCTTTCTAAGGGTACCCGCCAAAGACTTGTTTCGCCTCAGATTCGTTTCAAAACTTTGGCACTCTCTCATATCCGATGGACACTTTGCGGAATCGCATTACAACCTCTACTCTGCCGCATCTTCCCATTCGTACTACTTCTTGGTACATGACTATACTAAAGCTTGCTTTGTTCAGCTCCACACGCTATTTGATGTTCCAGCAGCACCAACAACACTCAAAGAGGTATCTCTCCCTCCCAAGAAGAACTCATTTCTCGTTCTCGTCTCATGGGATCCTGCAGAGGCTTTCTTCTCTTCAACGAGCAACCACATTTTCTTGTTATATGGAACCCACTGACTGGATCCAGCAAAACAATATCCTACTCTCATATCGTTTCTCGTATTAAGATCCCTCTCGTTATTAATCCCGATCATAAAGTTCCATATGGATTTGGTTTCGATGCATCACGTGATGACTATTTAGTAGTTCTATCTTGGCCTGATAACTACAACCAACACCACTTAGATTGCTTTTCATTGAGGACCAATTCATGGATTAATCTCGATGCAGCGCTCCCCAAATCCATGGGCACGTGGAAGCAGCAATTTTATGGGTTGTTCTTACATGGCGCTATTCATTGGTTGTGTTACTCTAGTCAAGATTACATTGATGATGCTATTCTTATCTTTGATTTGAAGGAAAGGAGTTTCTCAAAGATATCTATGCCAAAACAACTCGTAGGGTGTTCTCCCATCAATCTCACCATATTAGGAGGGTGCCTAGCCCTGTATTGGTATCACGACGATATAACTGAGATATGGGTTATGAAAGAATATAAAGTGCCGTCATCTTGGATTTTAATATGTGAGATTCCTTGTGGTAATTATTTGCCTCTATGCATATCCAATGGAAGTAACATTATTGCGCTAAATTTTGAACTGGGGTATGTAAATTTAAGGTTTACCAAATATAATGTCAGTGAAAAGCTTCTAAATTATTCTCCTTTTTCCCTTTCTCACTATCATTACACCTATGGAAGTTACTGTGTACATACAGATAGTCTCTTGCCATTTCCCGGTGACGTTAAGGATAAGGATAAAAAGAAGAAAACTGGTATGTAAACTATTCTCCTATGCTTTGTACCATGTTATACCTATTTCTTTCTATTGCTTTGTGATTAATGAAAAAGTACCAAGCAAGATACATCATGCATAAAGTTGCATTCAGATATGAGATTTGACTATAGATTGTATGAAATTAGAATTTATCAATGCTTAAGAAATCATTAATCACTTTCTTGCTTCTTACAGTCCAGTCTTATGGTGAGGATTAAGGTTTAGCTATGTTTTCATGTCTAAAGCTGTGGCCTTTACTCGCTGATCTTCTTTGCAGACCATTGAACTCGCCAAGAATGTTTCGAACAACTTGATGAAAGAAAGAGTATCAGGAGCGAGCATATATGGGTGAACCGGTTAAGAGTTGTGAATAAAGTGTAGCGTTCACAATTGAGCATGAAGAAGTTTGAAGAAACTTCAATTTTATTTTGCTTTGAAGTATGATTTTCTTTCCAAATTTTGCATTGTAAGTTAGTTTTATACTACTTGGTGTAAGTTTGGTGCATTGGCCTTTGGAATTTATAAGTTAATTTTGTTGAGATCTGTAGTTGAAATTTTTTGAAGTTAAAGTTCTTTAAAAAAACACTAAACTTTCTTTTTTCCTCTCCTTGGGTGTAGGGAGAAAATAAATGATCTTGTTCGGGGAAATTTACATAGATGCTTTTCGTCAATTTTCTTCTTGTCCTACTAAGATATATGAATCAATATCTTGATTAAATGGCTGCATATTTTGATGCCAGAATCGAGCATTTTATTTGTGGTTTCAAGAGCTATAGATGAGGTGGTGAATTCTAAAATGTTACATAAAAACCATTTTAGTGTGAAGGGTAAAATTGGACCTGCCTTTGACTAAAAAAACTCCAGAGAAAATGCATGTTCAAGATTCCCCCTTATGATTATCATTTGTCAGCTTACTTTCACAACTCTTTAATTTTGTCTGCTGTTGCATGAAGAAACTGTCATTTTGCTCATGACTTCTCAATCAATTTGGGAATTTTCTTTTTCTTTTTATTTTTTTTAACCGAACTCAACTAGATTTTTATTGATTTGTTTGAACCGGCTCAATCACTTTTTTTTAATAGATAAATTCCTCTATTTTGTTGTAAGTTATCTTGTTTCTATATACTAATTGCAAGGGAGAAGTCAAAAATATATCAATAGACAAGGGCAACGAGGGACCTAAACAAGACTACAAGTAATCAAGTATACATTCAAAGCAATTTTACTCGGGTGTAAAAATATACCATGGTATTGGACACAAGCATATTAGCTACATGATGATACATGTTCATGATGCAATTACGACAAAGTGAGAAACCACTATATTACAAAATTGGGTAAACATGAAGCACAACACATCAACACAAATATACACGTACTTTTTTTTTCCTAAAAAAAAAGAAGGAAATGTGGATGATTTGTCTAGATTGGTCAGCGATAACGGGCTGAGCCTTTGACTGAATCGGTATTCACCACCGAAAAAATGGATGAGTTTTGAAGTGATACTAAACGCACTGCATGCTTGTTCCCAAGTTCATGCACCTATATGTGTGTGATTAAGCGAACTCTGGAAGGGACTTAAGTTGTCCCGAGTGTCCTGTAAGATAAAGAATTATACGTATTGTGTTTCCCACTCAAGAATCACTCCAACTATCTGTATCATCATCTTCATCACTTCCAGCCAATGCCTATTTCAATTAAGAAAAGAATTTAATCAGAAAAGGGAGAATTATTTGTTTTCAGTTTCAGCACACGTGCTGTTGCGATATATATGTACATATGATAAGTGTATCTGTGCGCGCACGTGCGTGTGTGAGAGAGAGAGACCTGGCGAATTGAATTTGCTTTCTCCAAGATGGCAGCAACCCTCAAATTTGTTTTTGGACCCTGCATGATGGGTCGTGTAGCTGCAGCAGGTCTCAAGTTGAAGGACTGAAAAAAAAAATTGCATTTTTAAAATAAGCAGAATTTGTAATACATAATGGTACAAACATCATGCAGAAGAAAGATAAAAGTTGGTATGGCTAACCTTTGATCTTATCTGCTCTAACAATGAATCTCTTTCATCTAACTTGGGTGGTTTTGGAGGAATAACCCGTTCCGAAACTTTTCTCAGCTGCAGCAAATCAAAGGCAGCAGATTATACAAGAATAAATATCACATAAATGCACATCTATTAGAACCTATATAAAACTGTCATTACCTTGCTTCTGTCAAGAGCAGCAGCAATATCAATTATAGGACTCTCAGGACGAACAACCTTATTCTTCGGCTTTCCATTTGGCATTTTATTATCAAACTCTGGTGTTCGGGAAGATTTATCCAATGGCAATGTCGTTCCCCCCTTTGAAGGCAACAGACTGTCATTGGGCTGCCCAACTTCTATGCCTGGTGGTGCCATTGGTGAGATAGAGGGATCTCCCTGTTTCCTTTCTGAATAAATCGAAGACTGCTCAAATGTTTTAACTTCTAAGCTACTAGTCTCTTCTGTTAATTGTCTTGGGGTGATAAGTTCTCTTGCTGAGGTGAGATCATTTCCAGAAGCAGCAAGTTCAGTAGGTGGCATCAAATGCGATTCTCCAGATTCATCCTTGACCTCCAAACTACTCCTTTCAGTTAATTCACTTGGAGACGCACTCGGTTTGTCTTGTGGAGAGATTGGATAAGATCCAGAAACAGAACGT
>NC_029788.2:106974624-106981569 GCF_000816755.2 Arachis ipaensis
GACATATCCATGTGGAGGCCTGCTCGTAGATACCACAGGTAGTGTTAAGAATGGGTTCTGATGGTGGCTTTTATCCATAACCAGGTAATTATATTGACTATTTGATTTATTTATCATGATAGGAAATTGCAAGGGAATAGCAACTGAATGCTCTGGTAAACCAGCTAAGAACCCAGGAGAACGCTGGAGTTTACTGCTTTCCACAGCCATGACAGGCAAAAATGGATTTTGATACAGTATAGTGTCTCTATCAGAGGTTGATAAACCAAACTGAGACTTATCATTAGGTTTAACTGGCTGTATTGGTTGCAATGATGCATGAGTTGCTTCTATTTCTTCCCTCTGTGAAACTAGGGAAGAATGTTGAACCTTGCTCATTCTCCACTGCATTGGTGGTAAAGGGGGCATAGGAGGTATCTCCTCATGATTATTGGTTAACTCCGGAATCAGGGGATGCAATGAATGCATGACATGCTTGGTAGGACTGGTCTCCTGCAAAAATGACTTAGACGAGAAATCAAATGATGACTGTTCATCTGGATGGATTCTTAGTTGTTCCAACTGACTTGAAGATTGGTGATGAAATTGAAATTTCTCAAGCGAATGGTATCCATCATTTCTGAGCTGAACTTCTGCATCCCGTTGATTAACCGGTGATTCCACGAACATCTCTGAATGTGTTTCTGGCTTCAGCTGGTTAAAGGAAGGTGATGACAAACTCTCTTTGTTGTTCTGTACATCATTCTGAGAAAGACATACAGATTCTGACCTCTCAGAGTCTAGCTCTGAACTTGAATCCACCACTTTCATTTCACTGACAGCAGAAAGATTTTGAATTCTCTCCTCTTGGATATTGTTACATATTTCAGAATGACATGGATCACAGGGTACAGATCTGTTCGGATTTGATTGTATGTCAGCAGCACCAATTTCAAGTTGATCCACCACCCTTGGTGCCACTAAGGCTGTCAAATATTTGTGAGGAAGTACCTCATTGACTTCCATTTCTTTCTCGTGAGAATCTGCAAATGTAGATTCTTCCAAATCTGTAAGCCTTTTAGCTGGAGATGATATGAGGTCTGAAGACGATTCCAATTTATTTACCCTCTTCTCTGAATTTAATCCTACATAAACTTTTGTCAAATCGGCCTCATTGTATTTTATTTCATTCCGATGGGAACTAAAAGAACTCAAATCTGAAGCATTCCTTGATGGGGAAGAAACAAAACCTGAGGACAGAGAATTAAAAGAACTTGCACCATTTTCAGCACTATCAACCAAATGAAGAGCAGAAAAAGCCTGATCTGAATGAACCTTTTCAGTGGACACGTCATTTACAAAGACAAGATTGTCCTGCTTATTGTTATCAAGAGAAGACAGATATTTAATATGAACATCATCTTCAACTTTGGATCCACCTTTTTCATCAGCAAGCAGCATCCTTTGTATGTCTTCAAAAGTTGATTGCTGCTCAGAACAGAAAACTTCAGATTCTGCTGAATGTGGCTCATCCTGTTGATTTAGAGTAAAATCCGATAGTTCCTCTGTAATGTTACTTATTTGTGGAGTCTCCAAAGCAGGAGACAAATCCTCTGAGATGTGTTGGATTTCATTTACACCATTCTCAGAATTAAAGTCTCTGCCGCCAAGTGCCAACTTGGTACCCAAATTCAAGTCTGCTTTCATGGATGGGAAAATTGG
The DNA here is from genome assembly GCF_000816755.2 of Arachis ipaensis. NCBI lineage: Eukaryota > Viridiplantae > Streptophyta > Magnoliopsida > Fabales > Fabaceae > Arachis > Arachis ipaensis. The sequence goes on from NC_029788.2 coordinate 106,976,326, forward strand.
ATTCTCTCCTTGAAAACCCATATCACCGGAATCCGAAATTGCAGAAGAGTATTTATTAGCAGATTCTTCCTGCAATACTGTTATTGCAGAATGATTACCATATTCATCTTCCTGTGCCAAGTTCAAATCATTAAAAACTTCTAAAGCATTGGAACTAACACATGGATCACAAACATCCAAGCTATCCAGAGATTTGTTATTGGAAGAAACAATAGAGCAAGCATCATCTTTCATCACAGATTCAACAAGTGACTTCCTGTCTTCATCATCTTCTAAGCTTTGATGAGTTTCAACAGGGCCAGATTGTGTTTCACCAGATTGAGTCCTTATAGGGAGGCACATTGAGGAGAGGGGCCCAGGATCTAAAGATAACAATGAATGTCCTGAATCCATTAGACATGAAACAGAAGCATCTGGTCCAAAACCAGAGATATCTTCTCCATAAACATGTCCTTTGTCATGCATGACAAACCCACCACAATGAGTACTTTGCAACTCAACATTTTGGTCAAGCTGGTTGGATGGCATATATTCAATCTCTGATATGGAGGAGTTTCCAATAGATTGAGAATCTGAAAACGGAGTTTGCAGTTGGGTGCGTTCAGCAATTCTGACTCTTCTGGATGATCTGCTATCATCTGATGCATTGGAGCTTCGTGTTGATTGAGAATCTGATAGCTGAGCTTGCACTTCGGTACGTTCATCATTTCGATCTTGATCAACTGAATCAATTTCTTCAGATGTCAAGGAGTCCCCAAATGATTGAGAATCTGAAAATTGACCTTGCAGTTGATGTTCTTCTTTGCCATTTGAATCACTTGTCTTTTGAATATGGAATAAGCTTTTCTTTGGTCTACACTCAATTTCTGTTTCCAGTTCTTCGATGGAAGCTAAGGCATCCATGTAATCGTCAACCTCGCTAGTCACATCATCAGAATGGTAACCATCCAAGATGCATTCTCTGTTCTTTTGTTCATCAACTACCAATTGTCTCTCATCAGGTACCTTGGGATGATTTAAAGGCGTTTTATGTGTCACGGCTCCTAAGACATCTTCATGCACTTGCACAAAATCTCCATTCCTCACCCTATCAATTTCAGAGTATGGTTTCAGTTCTAATTCCTGCCCATTGAGTGGTGATGATCTTTTGCTTTCATATCCTGGTGACCTTTTCACAGAGCTAAGACTACTGATTTCAAGTACTGTAATCCCATTGTCATCAGCATCAAACATTGATCTCAGTGGGTGTGGAGTGATCGAGGCCTCACAAACCATTTTATGATCTGGTGAGGAATTCTCAAAAATCTTCTCCATATAACTTTTCCCAGTCTTTGAATCTACTGCCGATCCATTCAACTGTTTTTTCTTCAACTTCACAAGACGTGCAGGATCATTGCAAGCATTCTCAATGCGCTCCTCAAGGAACAACTGGTGCAGTCTGCCGTATTTGAAAATTTGGAATGAACTAAGTCACAAATAAACCATTTAAAGACCTACTTGCATTATAGGAACCAGCAGGATAAAATAATTCAACACAGATAAATTATCGGAGCTCACTTGGCATGGGATGAGACAACTTCAGGTTTTGTACCATTCCCTGGTTTTGATACTTTCTTCTGCTGGAAAAAAGAAAATTTATACATTCATTTTTCTATTGTAAGTGTCATTTATGCCAAAAAGAAAAAAATAAATAAAAAACAATGTAATCAGTAAAATTGCCACTAAAGTACCTTGACCTTATGAATCCTTTTTTCCCTGTGAACTTCTACTGTTGTTACAGAGGACTCCACTTTAAAGAATGATGGATCAGTATACCGCTTCAGACATGCCCCAGCCCCAGCCACATCAAACCTTTTAGAGGAAAAAACCCAAATAAAATAAATTATAGTAAAAATTCTATAACATAGCAACAAGCTGTTACTAGTGTTGAATTTTTTTTTCTATGAATCTGGGCACCATACTTGTCTAGAAGGAACAGCCTTGGGGGAGCACGACATTCTTCATACGAATCCATTATAAATCGAGGCAAGTCTCCACGAGTAACAAGATTCTGTTCAGATCGGAGATTAGGATGCCATTCAATCCCTGCAATGCAAGAAGCATGTTAAATTTGCCAAAAGAATTTTATATTCTTACAGATACATTCTGACAAATGCAAATCATAAAAAATAAGACTCAAATGAGTGAATAACCTCCATTTGTAAAGAATGAATGATGACGAGTTTGTGACAAAAAAGCTTTCTCGAGTGCAGGAACTTCAGCTTCAAGTTGCTGAACACGAGAAATAAGACTGTGGCCTCTCCCGGCAGTGGCCATTACTTCTTCATGCAAGTCATGGAAGATCTCGGCAGCAAACCTAACAAAAATCAAATAGTCAAATGCAGATAACCCAGCACCACTTGTTAACTACAAAAACTAAAGACCATAATCCAAAAAGGATTAAATGTTGATGCTCAGCATCAAAACTAAACTATCTATCTAATTATTAATAATACCAGGGAACAAAATGTCAAAATTATTGCAACTGTTGCAAGATACATAAAAAAGACTTTACAGAAGCATTTGGATGAAAATTACGAGACTATCCAATCAAACAAACAAACAACAAAAATCACAGAACTAAGACCACCCAATGCATAGCTCAGGTGAACAATAAAGTGTTTGTGGATAGCACATCCTGAGTTTGGCCCTAAAACTTAATACCTATTTCGTGCAACAAATGAAACATAACACTATATGCAATATAATGCAGCTCAGTAATAACAAGGCATAGTTGATTTTGAAAATTAAATAATCCAATGAATACGGAAAAACATTTTAAACAAATTTCATCAAATGTAAACTGATGTTTAAGCTAAATGACCCCGCCTATACAAACAAAAAATATAGGAATCAGCTAGTTCAATAACTGTAGTGTACGCATCACTCAGTGGAATTGAGGGTTCAGACCAACCAATCAAATATTCGTGTCCATAGTCCATACAAAGATAAATGAACTATCTCGTAAACCCCAGAATTTAGACCAACCTATCACTAATTGCCCACTTTCATCTTTCTGTATTTGTTTTGGTTCAAAATTCCTTTTAACAGATTAACTTAAAAAGGAAAAAAAAGAAAAAAAAATCCGACCATCGAGAGAAGAATTAATAATACTATTAAAAGAAACTACATTAAGATATTAAGATTTAACGAGTGATCCTCGTAAATTGGTTTTTCAAAATTGAGTTCTAGTTACCACAAAAACTAAAAAAAATAGTAATCGTAACAGAGTACAGCTTAATTCAGGCACCTAATCCAACCACCAAATTTAGAAAGCCGTATTTCCTGCAAACTCCGAACTCAACCAAACAACTCCGATATCCACAACAAATTCTACCTGAATCAAAAGCTTACTCCATTCAGTATAACAGCTAAAAATATAACAAACAACACAACAACACAAAAAGTTTTCAAACACTGCATTAAAAACTATTTTGTCAACCTTAAAGTTTTTCAAACTCAACACTCATTTCGACTAAGAATAATCACGGAAACTGCAAAACCACCAAAACAGCAGCATCGACGGTGAAGTGAGAGAGAGAGAGAGAGAGAGAGAGAGAGAGAGGCAGAGTGAGTGAGTCAGTGAGTGAGTGAGAGAGAGAGTGCGAACTGAACTGAGCAAGGTCACCGAGCTGGCGAAGGACTCCGACGAGTCCAGCCATGGCGACGGCTTCGAGGAGAGCCTCGGGATCATCCTTATCGGCGGCGCGGTGGAGCTCCGGATCGGCCAAGCTGTGCTCGCTCCGAATGTGGAACCTCGAAATTGGCATTCTTCGAGTTTCAGACAGTATCGGAACCCTGATTCTGCTCCGATCACCGTTTTCTGCTGGCTCTGTTCTCTGATCTTTTCTCCGGAGACGCTGTGTGTTCTGGCCGTTGCACCATGGAAATGGAAGAGAGAGAAAGAAGAGAGGGAAACACGGGGGGAGAGAGAGAGAGAGAGAGTGCGCTTTTTCTTTTTCTTCTCTCTTAAAAAAAATCCTTTCCTTTTTGTTTTTGGTTTATATTTAAAACTTTCAAGAACGTATTGGAAAATGTGGAAAGGGAGAAGGATGAGTAGCATATAAAGGATGGTGTCACTGTGCGTGTGAATCGGAGAAGATACATTCAACTTCGAGTCAAGGAGTGACTGACGTTTCTTTTTTCCCTAATTTTCAATTTTTCTTTTAACATTTTAGCTTCACACGGTCTTAAAATATTAATTAAANATGTGAGATTTTTTTTGTTTTTATTTTTCTAATAACATTTAAAACACATATGAGAACATTTTTTCCCTGTTAATAATTAGTTAACTTTTTTTTCTTTAAATTTATCTTTCCTCCTCTTAATTTTACTCTTTCACTACGTTATTGCAAAAAAAAAAAGTAGTTCTTTAAACAAATGAAAATATTAAATTATTATATCTAGTCTTAAAAAGTTTAAACGTAAACTATTTTAACTATAAATATAAGATTTAGCTTCTGAAATTTTAATACATTGAAAATGTGCCTTAAAAAAATATCTATTATACAAGTAAACATTTTTATTTATCATATAATCATGAAAAAAAAAATTATGATTAATAATTTTTTTTATCTTTTTAATATATATATATTTTTTAATAAAATTTATAGTTAAATAAAATATAATTGATTTAAAAATTAATGACTTTAAAATTAAAATTAATTGAATATAAGTAAATAGAAAATTGCTATATGTATTATAATTTGGTTATGTATTAGTCAAAAGCAATATAGCTTGGTGGCCAGATTGTCCTTCTTGCAACCGTGGAGTGAGCAGTTTAAACCCTACAAGGCTATAAGAGCCATTTTAAAAAATTTTCCAAAAACCACACAACTTTGACACTTGGTACGCTGGAGCTTATGGAGACTATGGTGGACTTGCAAAACCCAAATACATCGTAGCCTTCAGTTGGGATCAATCGATTTGGCCGGTTTTAACCAGTTTATTATGAATTCAACCGGTTTGTTCCAGTTCTCTGCCTTGAATGATCCTAACCTCGGACCGGATCAGTGCAGGTTTTTACACCTATGGTTTACAGAGCAGTAATTTCTTATTGTGGAAGAAAATACTATATATACTGTATTTGATTTGCGCGCATTATGGCGCTTGTCATGCGGTGGGGCGGTATTGGATCATGTTACTTTTGAATTCGGCAATAACAATTGAATAATTTATATGAAGTGAAAAATAAAACTAATATGT
>NC_029788.2:106981894-107007946 GCF_000816755.2 Arachis ipaensis
GAATAAAATTATAAATATTTTTTATTGAAAAAAATAGGATAAATATTCTCCATAAGATTATATGCTTTGATGGTTTTCTCATATGCATTGACTATATAATTGAGGTGTGAATAGCAATGGGAAGACAATACTGGGGTGTAGCTGATGCTGACCATACTTCATTATTCTGGACATAACCTTGTCAATGTCTCAACTTCTAAGATACAGTAGTATTTATCACCTAAAAAAATGTCTCGAATTTTTCTTAAAAAAAAATAATCAAAATGTCGTTTATCTTAGTTATTTGTAATTTGATAATTTCTCTCATTGCGATTTGTTTTCAGATATACGTCTGTATCATTGAACATAATTGGTATAATTGCACATACTCGAGTAGAGAGATATAATATTGCCTTGGATTGGGGAAGCCTCGCAACAAATTAGCACTATTTCCCCAAAGAGTATTGATATTGTTGAAATTGATAATTATTGGGTTTATGAAAAATATAATGAAAAGTAAGGAGAGAGGAGAGAATGCAGGTTGAAGCTAAATAGAGGTGCATCACTGATTTACTGGATGTGAGAAAAATGTGCAGTTACAGAGAGAGAAAAATTATAAAGGAAGGGGAAAAAAATTTCACTTCATTCACGCTACATATCCTACTTTAGGCTTTTTTACGTAAATACGCATGGAAATAACTTTAATTTTCAAAATGCGCATGGCTGAAAATGTTTCTGAAAATGCTCACTGCTAACTCGCAAGAATCACCCACAAAATAAAGATGGGAAACATATCAAGGGGGGTGTCCACAAAATGGGTTCTGGCCACTGACACAAACCATTTCATTTGTGGCAAGAACGAAATGGAGCATCTCACACATGGTGTCCACGAAATGCACCATTACACCCATGGCACACACGAAATGCACCATTTCACGGATGGCACACACGAAATGGCCATCCTCAAGTGTGGCAGGCACGAAATTGGGGGAGGAGGGGGCAGTCAAAGTAGCAAGTCTCAGTGTTGCAGTTCCCGTACGAGCATGCATTGGGTGAAAGTGAAGCAATTTATTATTGTGTTGTGAGTGTGAAGCATATAAAAGGAGGTGAAGGGAGGGGAGGGGACCAAATCGAAGGTAAAAAAGAGAAGTGAAGTAGTGGGTTGCAGGAAAAAGTTTTATTTGTTGCTTGGGTGAAAAAAAAGAGAAGTGGAGTAGTAATTTTATTATTAAAAAAATGAGTGGAAGTGGAATTAATGTGGAAGAAAATCTTAATAGGTTGGATGAATTTCACATTTCTGCTCATTTACATGTTAAGGTGAGTTTATTTTTTTTAAATAAAAAATATATATTTTGTTAATAATTTAAAAAATTGTTGTAAACTATATAATTGTGTTTTGATCTATTTCAATTTCACCCGGCACGTGTGTTGACTCTGCATGGCACGCTGGTCGATGTTTTTTCTCTAGACGAAGCAAATCCGAGTATGGAGATTAGGAGGCAGATGCTTGAGCCGTATCTAAGAAGAGCCGGCTTCTATTATGCGTCTCTGATAAAGCGTTTTGAGTACGACAACCCAATGATTAGCGCTCTTGTGGAGAGATGGCGTCCTGAGACCCATACATTCCACCTCCCATGGGGTGAGTGTACTATCACTTTGGAGGATGTTGCCATGCAGGTGGGGTTACCAATCGACGGTGAGCCGGTGAGCGGCACTCTAAGGTCATGGAGTAAGTTCCACCAGAGGGATATTTGGCAATGGTGTGAGGAACTCCTTGGAGAAGTTCCTGACGGACATGTTGGGACCACAAAGTATAACATAAATCTGAAGTGGCTCAGGAGTAGACTACAACAGATGCCTATTGACTCTCCCGAGGAGGCCCTCGTACGGTATGCATGTTGTTATATTATGTATTTATTGGGTGGCGTTTTACTTCCTAACAAAGCGAACAACACGGTTCACGTACGTTATCTTCCTCTCCTGGCAAACTATGAAGCCATTAGTACATATAGTTGGGGTAGTGCCGTGCTCTGTTGGTTGTATAGAGGCATGTGCCTAGCGACTGATTATAATGTCGAGGGAATGTCTGGTTGTCATACATTGTTGATGTCTTGGATATACTTCAGGCTTCCTTTCTGGGCACCGGACTTGATGAGCCCATACACGTTTTCGTTAGCTACAACGTAATATATTTTCTTGCATATGTTCTGTATTTGTGACTTGTGTTCTTATTTCCTCTGCGTTTTTTTTAAATGTGGTTATAAGATCATTGTGTTCTTTCGCAGGTGGGCGGGCAAGAGAGGAAAGAATGACTACGCCGAGCAACGCTTACAAAGGCAACGACTTAGGTTGGACAATTTGAAGGTGGATGAGGTAACTATTCCTGTTGCATGACTCACGCATGAATTTGTTTTGTCCCTGAAATTTTGTCTATCTGTGTAAATGACACTCGGAGTTGGTAGTTTCTGTGGATACCGTACAGGGATGCACGTATTTTGTCGAGGGTGCCTATGAAATTTCTTGGGGCTCCACATGGGGATTTCTATACAGCGGTCGTGCCACTTATTCTATTCCGCTGGATCGAGATTGTTAACATCGATCGAGTCATGCGGCAATTCGGCGGCAAACAAGGTCCACCGAACCCTCCATTAAACATAGACACCTTCCATCGCCAGTCGGCTCGCAACAACGATGGATGGTGGCCCATCCGCCTGCAGACATGATTTGAAGTATGGGCAAACAGACGGACTGTATCATATCGGCTACAGATTGATAGGGCAGATACCTTGCATCCCAGTCATGATTATTACAGGTGGTATTGCTCGAGAACAAAGAGGTTTCTGTCACCCCCGGAGGCCTTCCATGATCCCCGAGGAGATGACATTCCACGAGGGGCTCCGGCAGAGTATGGTAGAGGCCCAGTTGTTCAGCTACCAGCAGTTCCACAGGACAGAAGACACCATCGTTCCCGCCGTTATTCGAACTAGATGAGCTGCCCCCCACATCTTGGAGCTTCACGCAGAGTTCCATCGAATAGATGCTTCCGATGCTACAATGATATGAAAATATCATCGACACATGCTGGTCAGATTTAATATGTATTTTCTGATATGTAAACGAACTTGCTACAGCAACGGGCATTCTGTAAATGAGCGTACTGATCTCCTTTTTTCCAATCAGTCCAGTGTTCATCAGAATCATATTTTTTAGTTGTTGCAGACACGACTGTGGGGAAATTATTATCCAAAGTGGGTCGTCACACATAAAGGTCACTCCCTCAGTTGTATACGAAATTTTACCGTTGGGATATATGACCACATAGATATGTTCAGATGCCATTATGACACCCGAAAATTAGTGAAAGTAGCTCCTGTGAGAGTGGATTTTTCGGAGAAGAAGGAATGGTAGAAGAAGTGAGAATTAGAAATGTGGTTTTACTTCTGCTGGCGAGGGGTTTTTATAGCTAGCCGTTGTTCCAATTCGTGTGCAATACACACAAATTTGTGACATTTCGTGTGCGGTACAAGAGACATGGAGTCTGAACTCAGCCGTACACCCATTTCGCGCCTGCCTGCCCAGAGTTCTTCCTTCCATTTCACTGCTGCACTCATGGAAATGGGATACCCATTTCGTGGGTGGTTGCCATGACATGGATTGCCCATTTCGTGGGCACCTTCATTGAAATGGAGTTCAAATCTATTTCACGGGCAGAGGCCAAGAAATGGCAATGCGCATTTTCAGAAAGATTTCCAGCCATGCGCATTTTGGGAATTAATATTTTTTAGATGCACATTTAGGTAAAAAAGCCTCCTACTATATATACATGTTACTAATGCTAATATCTCTGCTAACTTTGACTAGTTTTCTAACTAGCATTTTCAAGTCTGCTATGCATGTAAATAAATGATAGGCTAAGTGTATAAAGTATATCCTTTAATATTCCCATTAAACTGGAGCATGGATGTCTATCATGCCTAGCTCAAAGTTGAGTTGATCAAAGAGAGTTGGCAGCAAAACTTTTGTATAAATGTTAGCAAGTTGTGATCTGAAAAGGATGGACAGTAAATAGATAAAGCCATCCTTCACCTTCTAACAGACTTTGTAACAATCCACTTTGATGTGTTTGGTTCACTCATGGAAGATAGAATTTTTTGCAATTCGAATAGCAGATCTGTTGTCACAGTAAAGCAAAGCAGGTATTGTATGTTTGATTTTCAAGTCTTCGAGGAGATAATTAATCACAAGGATCTCACACGTTATTGCAGCCAAGGCGCGGTATTCGACTTTGGAAGAGCTACAAGAGACCGTGTATTGCTTCTTGAATTTCCATGATATGAGAGAATCACCAATATATATGCAGTAGCTCGTAACTGATCTTCTTGTGTCTGGGCAAGCAGCCTAGTTGGAATCGCTAAATGCCTTTAATTAAAGTTCAGAGGTAGTAGAAAAAAACACCACCTAGATATTGCTTTAAGTAACGAAGGGCACACAGAGCTGTTGTGTAATGTGACTGCATTGGGGAAGAGAGGAATTGGCTAAGAGATGAGACAGCATACACGAAGTCAGGACGGGTGTTGGTGAGGTAGAGAAGCCACCCAACGAGACAACAGTAGGATGAGATATCCTGAAATGGGGTGCCATCATCGTGCTGCAGCTTGACTGATTGGCACATTAGAGTTGAGGCTGGTCTACAAGTAAGCAAACCAGCGTCTTCGAGGAGCTCAAGATAATACTTACGCTGACATATGGTGATTCCCTTGGAAGATCAAGCCACTTCAAACCCAAGAAAGAATTTAAGCTTGCCCAGATCCTTTATCTTAAAGAGATCATCAAGGTGCTGCTTGACCCATTCGATTTCAGACTTGTCATTCCCTGCCAAGACCATGTCATCAACATAAACCAACATAGCTGTACATGAATCAAGTGACTCGGATTTGGTGAATAAAGAGGTGACATGGACCGATTGAGTATATCCTATAGAGATTAAGGTTCCAGCAAGTTTGTCATTCCACTGTCTACTAGCTTGGCGGAGGCCATAGAGAGACTTTTTCAACTTGTAAAGTTGGCCGTGCTTGGGAAGAGTGATGCCCAGAGAGACAGTCATGTAAACATTTTCATAGAGGTCACCGTGAAGAAAAGCATTGTTCACGTCTAATTGCTCAAGACACCAATTTTGTGTGGCAGCTAAGGCCAATAACAAGCAGACAGTGCCAATGCATGCAACTAGAGAGAAGGTTTGTTTGAAGTCGATGCCTTCCGTTTGGGTGAAACCTTTAGCCACCAACCATGCCTTATACTTGTCAAGAATTCCATCAGCTTTGAGTTTGGTTTTGTACACCCATTTGCACCCAATTGGCATCTTTCCATGTGGTAGATCAACGATCCCAATTTCAGTAAGGGCAGTGATCTCAACATTCATGACCTTAATCCAATGCTCATATGCAGAAGCTTCCTTGAAATTCTTAGGTTCTTCAAGGGATGACAAGTTGAGTACATATCTCCTATGGGTGACACCTAATTTGGAATAGAAAATGTGATATGATAAAGGGTTCTTAGATGAAGTAGGATTGGGTGTTGATGAGGTGCATGAAACCAAACTGCAATGAAAATCTTTTAGGTAATTAGACATCTTTCTCTCTCTTGTAGACTTTCGCAGAGACACCATATCAAGTGAGATATTGTTATTTTCTATAGGTAAAGTAGGTGTTGTGTTAGTAGTGTAGTGAACCTCTTAAACCAGGGCATTGTGAGAGGGTTGGCTAAGTGTGTGATGTGGGTGTGAAGTGTGTTGTGATATTGCATCGCCAAGTGGATAACCCGATATGTCAAAAGTGTATTCATCAATGTCATTAAGTAATGGTAGATGTTCATCTTGTTGTTGTGCAATTTTAAAAGAAAAAATGCTTTCATTAAAGGACACGTTTCTTGAAATTTCAATAGAGTCGTTGGCTTGATCATAAAAGAGGAACCCTTTAGTTCCAAACCCGTGGCCTAGATAGATCGCTACCTTGGCACGTGGATCAAATTTTTTTCTATGTGTGCTTAATGTAGATACAAAATAAAGATAGCCAAATATTTTGAGAAAGCTCAAATCAGGATCTTTATGGAAAAATTTGGAAAAAAGGTTGAACCATTTAGAACTTTTGTTGGCATTCTATTTATAAGGAACACAACATGAGCAATTTCGTAAGTCCATAAAGAATGTGATAAATGTGATTGAAAAATCAATGCTTTAGCTGTATTAAGGATGTGTTGATGTTTTCTTTCAACCACCCCATGTGTTTGTGTATTTCAATGCATGACTTTTGATGTATGATGCCATTATTTTGAAAAAATTGATAGAGATTAAACTCGGGTCCGTTATCAGACCTTATACATTTTACCTTACAATCAAATTGCCTTTCTATCATGGTAATGAATGACTGGATGCTTGAACAAGTTTTAGATTTTTGTCTCATAAAAAAAATCTATGTATGTCTAGTAAAATCATCTATTATAGTTAAGAAATATCTTTGACCATTTATGGAATGAAAAGCATTTGGACCCAAATATCAACATGTAACAATTCAAAGGGATGGATAGATTTTATTGTGCTAGAAGTAAATGGCAATCTTTTTTATTTTGCCAAAAGACAAATGTCATAACAAATAGACCCTTTAGGTACAGAGATATATGGAATTATTTTATTAAGTGTGAGTAATTTTTCTTTTGATATGTGTCATAATCTAAAATGTCAAGAGAGAGAACCATCAATCACCAAATTAATTGATGCCTTGGAGAAATTTGAGTAGTCTTGCAGCTCGTATAAACTTTGTTTTTCCTTACCAAACCCAACCCTCTTCTGAGTCTTCTTGTCATGAATTGCACAATCAAAGTAAAAAAAAAGGAACATAGACAATGGAGTGAAGAAGTTAATTTGCTAACAGAAATGAGATTGAAAGCAAAACCAAGAAGATACAGGACATTGGTGAGGCATAGGTCTTGTGTGAAGAATACTAAACCAGAGATATTAGATATAATTTAGAAACCAGTAGGGAGTTTAACACATTGACATGTTGCATGAATTTATATGATGTGAAAGCATTTAAAGAGCTACAAATATGGTTAGTAGCACTTGAGTCTAAAATCCAATGAATGGTGTGAAAATATTTTAAAATAATTTTTGGGAGCAATTAAGTATTATGGTGTTCATACCTGAAGTTGGTTTTTGCAGTTTTTCTGGGTTGAAATGTGATTGACGGCATGTGGATGGGAGGAGGATGGGTCTGAAATCTACTGCATTTAAGATTGGAGTAGAGTCATTAGTCCTTGAACATGTTCCTTACTCAAAATGAGATAAGAAATTCTTTGAACTTTCTATTTGGAGTCACCCTCACTTTCACCATCATTTAAGGATGTGAGGTTAGAAGCAACTATTTTCCATTTCGTCTGATTTAGGGGAAAACCATGCTTCTTGAAGCATGTATCAATGGTGTGACCACTTTTACCACAAAATGAACACATCTTGGAGTTGTTTCTTCCAAATTTGTTCTTGGTGAATTTCTTGTTCATGCCTAGACTTGCTATGGAGGAGAAATTCCCACGTCAGTGGCTTGTTGCCGCTAAAGCTTTTGGCTCTTCACTGGTCTCGCTACATAACTATCGTTCTTGTTGTACTACAAGCCCAAACACTTGATTGATTGGGAGAAGAGGATCTAGTAACAATATCTAGGACCTAACACTAAAGAATCTATCATTCAGGCCTTTCAAGAATTGCATGATAAAATCTTGCTCATAATACGCTTTGCATACACATTGTAAACCACATTTGCAAGGATTAATTGGCCTATAATTCTCAATTTAACCCCAAATCTTCTTCAATTGCATGAAGAAACTTGTGATCGAGAGAGTACCTTAACGAAGGAAGTATGGTTTCTCATTCAAATCTGCAAGGCACATGTGGTTACCTTGCGAAAACCTTTGCTTCAATTCATTCCACAAATCTTTAACCTTCTTGATGAACATGACGCTTTGTATGATTTCAATGCCGAGGTATCGTACTATCCAATTTCTGATAAATGTGTTATTCCGTTCCCATAACACTCTCATTGGATCTCCAATAGCAGGTTCTGCGATTGTGCCATCCAAGAAATCGAGCTTGTTCTTCGAATCCAGTGTCATTGTCATGGCTTGCGCCTAAAAATGGTAGTTCATCTCCGTCAGATGTGTTGAGATGAGCATCTAACTAGGGTTCTCATTGGAATGCAAAAATTAGGGACTCATTGGGTTGCATAAAGCGGCAGTTGCTAGATCGGGGTCATTGTTGCAACCTTCGTGTGTTGTTTGTGGTTCTGCAATAACCTCTTCCATTTTCGTTCGAAATTGCTCCTAAATCTTCTTGATCCCGCTGATTAGAGTCGTTATCTTTCTCAAGAGATTTTGTAAAATCCTACCATTTATTGCCTTATGCTTAAGTCATAATTGAATTATGGTTTGGTGCTACAACACAAGGTTAAGATATAAATATGTATATATAGAAAGGAATACTATACTAGAGGCCTGTGAAAGGATTTAAAAACTCGATGAAAAGATAATTCATCGATCATTCACACTTGATAATGTATATATATGAGCGCGTCGGAAGAAAGGTAGATAATTAAAATCTTGAAGGAAGAACAAAAGTAAAGAGACATACATAAGTATATATATAAGTATCAACTAGTCTCAGCCTGCGAATATTAGGCCGGCTAGAGTTACAACAGTAAAATAGTTGGATAGACATAACCTATCTCTCCAAAATACATCATAAGCCTCTAAAGGCAAGTCTTCAAAACAAGTGCATAATATAAGTGTTTCCAAAAGAAGGAGAGAGTCTAAAATTAAAGCATAATAAAAAGTATTTTTCATTGTTCTTCCAAATGAACTCCCCCTCACTGTGAAGCGCCAGGACCTGCATCTGAAAAATAATAATTCTCAAAATAGGTGAGAACATAATTTCTTACGGGGTTCTCATCAGGGCAATAATTCCAAATAGAGACTATGTAAAACCACATGAACCCACTAAGCCATCAAAATCACCACACTTTCGTAGCGTCACTATGATCGTTTGTTCTCAAGAACTTATTTATTCACCCACTTCATGCAAGGCAAGTACCACAGACTATAAATGAATGTTTTCATTCCAGTATCATATAAGCCAAGTAAAATCGTATTACCACTCTCGCATTTACCTCGATTCAGAGTCTCTGACCCATCAGCTTCACCTGCCATCAGGGTGAAGACACGACCTTGCCGTTGTGCTACTCCGGTATTCCGATTCTTTCTCTCCGGGCAATTTCACGACATGTGACCGGCACCACCACAAGAGTAACATAAGCCCAAACCGGATCTACAGGGAGTAGCAGGATGATAGCTTCCTCACCTCTTACAAGTCAAATCATTGTAAGAAACTTGAGCTTGCTTCCTTCTTTCTCTTCCTCGGTGATTGCTATTATCGTTCCTTTGGAAGTTATTCTAGCCATGGTGGGACATAACCACCTCTCTTAAAATTTGGACTTTTTCATCCCTTGTTGTAGAAACCTCCACGGTTATCCCTTGCCACCGAGCTCTTTTTTAATTTTTTTGTTTATTAGATATTGTTTAGAATTTGAATGAAGGATTGGGTTTGCTGCTAGAAGAACAACACTTAAATTGTCACAGTATACCAAAGAAGGTGATGATAGTTCAGCTTTCACCTCAACCAGAAGATTTCTAATCCATATCAGTTCAGCAACTAAGTCAGCCATGGCCCTGCATTCTACCTCAGTACTGGACCTTGCCATTACACTTTGCTTCTTAGAGATCCAAGAGACCAGATTCTTACCAAGGAAAACACAAAATCCTCCAATGGACTTTCTATCGTCTGGGTTCCCTTCCCAATCAAAATCACAGTAGGCTGTTATGCTGGTAACACAAGTGCAGGCCAAAAGTGGTTGTGCCCTTCACATACCTCAGCATCCTCTTCACCAATTTTCAGTGTTCATCAAGAGAATTTTGGATAAATTGAGATACTTTATCCACATAGTATGATAGTTTAGGTCTACTAATTGTAAGGTACTGAAGACTCCCAACAACAGACTTGTACAGCCTTAGATTTTTGAATGAGAAACCACCAAAAGCTGAGAACTTGACTGAAGAAGACAGTGGTATGTGACAAGGTTTGCAATTCTCCATATCAGCCTTCTTTAATAGGCCTTTCACATACTTTTCTTGGGATAGAATAAGACCACCAGCATCTGTCTTAGTAACTTGAATCTTAAGAAAGTAGTGTAAGTCACCTATATCTTTTAATGCAAACCTAACATTAATCTGTTGAATTACATCAGAAATTAGTGCGTTAGAATCTCTTGTGATGATAATATCATCTACATACACCAGTATTATGACATTAGAATCACTGCTAAACCTGGTAAATACAGTCACATCAGATTTAGTGGGGGTTAAAGCCAAGATGCTGTAATGCTGTAGAGAGCTTATGGTACAATGCCCTTAGAGCCTACTTCAGACCATAGAAGGCCTTTGTCAACTTACAAACCAAACTCCCATCACCAACTGCATAATCCTGTGGCTGCTTCATATACACATTTTCAACCAAGTCACCATATAAGAAAGCATTGTTCACATCAAACTGCCTCACACTCTAATTTTTGGAGATAGCTAGTATTAGAACAACTCAAATGAATGTAGGTTTGACAACTGGATTGTAAGTCTTAGTAAAATTAAACATTGGTCTTTGTGAGAATTCCTGAGTTGTACTTCACTCAAAATACCCACCTGCTCCCTACAGCTTCTCTGCCTTGTGGTAAAGGGACCAACTTCCAAGTTTGATTCTGAATTAAAGCATGATACTATGCATCCATTGCAGCTTTTCACTAAGGATGAACCTGTAAGAGTCGAAGATTATTAACCAATTAAATTAACGTAAAAATAATAATTTAATTGTATGAAAATGGTTCAAAAATTTAGAAGTATTAATTAAAAAATTTAAGGGTGAGATTTGGATTCAGTGAATTTTTCCGAGTGGAAAAATATAATTTTATGCGGAAAATTGTGTAAAAATGTGAACCGATAAATTAGCCAACGATATCGGCTTAAGTCTGTCCGGTACTACGTGAGAGAAAATAAAACTGTAAAAATCCTTAGAAAAATATTTAGAATTAAAAACTGGGTGCTAATTCTAAATATTTTGGCCTAAAGTTGGGCCAAATGAACCAAAAATGCTAAACGATTAGACCAGGCCCAAGTTGGGCCTAAATTGGGCCAATTCAGCCTCATTCACCATATTTCACTAACACAAACAGCAGTTGAGTTGAGAGGAAAGGAAGAAGGGTTATTATTCACTCTTCTCTTCAATCGCTCATAACTTGAGCTACGGAGCTCCGATTTGTGTGTCTTTTTTGACCACCCATAGCTCTCGTCGAGTCCGTCATTTCTATCCAAACAAAATGGTAAGAAACTTTCAATTTTTTGCCCAGTTCTCTGCCCTAACAGTTTTGAAATTTTGGGCTTTGTCATTAAGTAGATTTTTTATTTTAATTATTTAGGGGTGATCTAGCATTGGATTATTGTTGGATTTAGCCCCTAATACCGTCGAATAAAGTAAGCCACTTCGAAATCCTTATAGTTTGGTGTATTTGTAAGCCCTAGTTATTAATTGTGGTAAATTGTATGTATATAGCTCGAATACTTGTTATTGGCGTGAAATTGATGATATTGGAATTGAACTTTTTGTGGTTGAACTTCGTTGAGCTTGTTTGTAGGTCAATTTTGGTGCTTTGAGTTATATGAAAATCGGCCAATGTATGATTTTGGTTTTCTTTAGTTAATATGTAATGTTTCGTAAAACATAGGTTTGTAGACCTTAAGATATGATTAAATTGAATAAATGGTTGATAGAATTATATTTGTGGTATGTGAATTTGATGAAGATTGAATAATTTGAATGAGTTGGAGCATGATTATGATGATATGTTGATAAATAATGATTGTAATGGATTAGAATGGTGTAATTATGGTATGATTGAGGTTTGGATTGATAGATGTGGAGATTTGTGATTTTGGGGAAGAATTGTTGAAAGAATTGAGTGAGAATTGAATGCTTTAGATAGTTGTATGATTGAGAAATAGTTGAAGAATGTTTAGTATGGATTTTGGAGTGTTATTTTGGGCTGTAAGAAAATTGATTTGGCATTATGAGTTTTGAAAGTTAGAGGTTTTACAAATTTTGGTAAAAATCGATTTTTTACCAATTTTAAGGAGTCATAACTTGTGCTCCGAACCATCAATTTTGATGAAACTTAATTTAAATGAAAGTTGGGTCTGAGAGCTTTAAGACGTTCGAAGAACGGATGAAAAATATTTTAAAACAAAAAAGTTATGCACGTTTGAACTTTGGTACAAAAATTTGAATCTGCAGCAAACAAAACTTTTAAGGATTTTTGAGGCATGCGTACGCAGACAGTGCATGCGACGCGAGGATTGACCGCTGCCAAGTACTCATGCATACGCAAAACTGGCATGCGTATGCGAGAATGCATTTTTACTGGTATGCGTACGCGACTTGTAACACGCGTATGCGGAATTGTCAATTTTACAGGTGTGCGTACGCGACATGTTGCACACGACGCGAGCCACTCATTCGGTTTTGAGGACTCCCATACGCGAATAGAGCACGCGTACATGAATGTATCACATTTTAACCCATGGGTACGCGGACAGAGGCATGCGATTTGGAAAGTCGCTGAGACTTACTATATACTATTGATATGCTGAGATTTGGAAAGTCACTATGCACCTGGCAAGGACGGTGGTTAATCTCGCTTGTCAAGGATGCGGCATCGGCGTAAGGATGGGGGTTAATCCCGCTTACGTTGAGATGTGAGGTCTGAGGCTGAGCATCCTGCTCGCATCCTTTCGAGTCGTAAGAGTGGGTCGGACACTATATCCCTAGTGGGTCGGGCACTATATCCCTGGGGTACCAATTATTCGTGATCGAAAGCCGACATCCCAAGGAGATGTGTTGGGTTGGTAGTTGAACTGACAAGTGATATCACGACCAATAGGATAGGCATTCATCATGTGCATTTTCTATGTGTTTGCTTGTTTTGCCTAATTGCATCCAGTGCCTAAATGTATAATATGCTTACTTGCTTCTTGAATTTCCTACTGTAAATGTATATTACCTGTACTTTACTTGCGTGCATTATCTGTATTTTTGCTGGAATTGAGGAGGTTCGGTAGGCGGTGGCAATGGGATCGCATATGGGATAGGATGGCGAAGACTGTGGGACAGTAGTGTTTCTGTTAGTTTAGAATTCCCTTAATGATGAGTTTGGAAAACTCCATTTTTAATTTAAGTGATGATCAAATATTATAAATATGATTGATTACAAGATTATTATTTTGATTTTAATGTTCATATGTTGATTAAAATAATTTTGCAATGCAGGTGCATATTGGGCCAAAATTCAGCCTTAGTGTTAAATTAATGAGACCATGGCTGAAATAAATTTTGTTCTTGGGCCGAATAGAAAAGAAAAAGCAAAGCCCAGTATGAAATCAAAATTCAGCCTTATATGAAATAAATGTTGGCTAAATTGTTTAATTGGGCCAGTTTCTATTAACATCATCATTAAGCCCATATTAAACCAAAGATCCAATGCTTGGTCCGAAATCTATTGAGGGAAAGCAAATATTTTGCCTCCAACGGATCTCAATTTAACCATGTGGTAAAATTCAAATTTTATTAAAATAAAGTTAATACTTGCATTGGAAACATGAGAGAGAGTTGGTCATTGATGTGATGGTAATCATCAATGCTACACGCTACTCTGCAAGGGAAGTAAAAGCAATCCCATTTCAATTAATTTGATTCATTTAATTGCTTTTCTCTAGCTCTATCTTCTCTCTCATCTTTCTTCTACCTTCGGTCATATCATTACAGAGAAAGCATGGAGGCTATGGCTAGACACCGAAAGGAAGAACAAGCAACAAAGACCATCACAATGATGGCAAGAAAAAGAAAACATAAAGTATGCTGTGGCTAAGATTCTCATTCACTTGTGGTAAGATTTTGTGAAGAGATCTTGGCTCCTCCATACCAAAAATGGAAGTGAAGATCTCGGTCAGAGAAGAAGAATCCTTGGAGAGGATGGCTTATCTCTGATTCTGCTCAACCACCACAGGAGGTAGCTACAGTGGCTACGTGATGGAAGAGGCAGAGATTGGAGCAGATGAAGCTATCATCATCATGAAGCATCAAGGGCCAGAAGTTCATCTTGAAGAGCAAGGCAAGGATGAAGGGCTCGGATTGATGAAGAGTGGTGACCAAGGAAGGACTAGAGGTAATTGCATGTTGGGTTTTGCATGAGTTATCTCTTCTCTCTCTCTGGCCGAACCGGTTCTAACTTGAAGAAGAAGAAGATTAGCTTGGTTTGTTTGGTTTCAACCTTGGAGGCTTCTCCCTATAAGTAAGGGTGCACAGTCAGGGTTTGATTCAAGGAAAGGAAAAGAGTGAGCACAGAGTTCCCATAGCTCTCTAAGCTGACAGAATTTCTTCTCCTTCAATGTTCTTCATTTTATATTTTTCTGTTTAATTTTGTCATGTCTTGAGTCTCATAGAAAAAGGCAAACAGTGAGGTTTGTATAAAAAAGCCATAGAGCGAAAAAAGGCAGAGAATGCAAAATTAAAAGAAAAAGCCATAGATGTCCTTAGAGTTCCTTTGTTCATCTGTGTTGTGTTTCATGATTCTGTGGGAATCCCCTTGTAAGTTGGGTTAGCACTTTACAGTTGAAAGCTTGGCAGTGACCAAGTCAAGTTCAGTTTGGGTTTAGATTCTGGACTTGTCCCGGATAGGAAGGGTAGTTCCTAGGGAGAATTGGTGTTTGTAATCAAGGATGATTATAGTGAAATTTTATCATTGTTGTAATGGAGACTGGATGTAGGCTGCCTTGCACTTAGCAGCTGAACCAGGATATATCTTGGTGTAATTCTCTCTTTCTTCTACTCCATTTCTGTTTCTGCTGCCCAGGAGATAAAACTGAAAATATCTCGTGCTGACTGACGAGATAAAAAGAAAAGTCTCGTGGCTGGGGACGAGACAAAAGAAAAGGTCTCGTGGCTAGTTACAAGATAAAAAGACAAAAAGTTTCCAGAAGTGGTTTCAAAGGCCAGCAAGTATTATCAAGCAAAAAAGGGGGCTAAGATTCAACCCCCATTCTCTTAGCCACTGATAACCATCAATTGGTATCAGAGCTTGGTCTAAAAAAGATCAAGCTTTGCAGCTTGGAGTAAAGATCCAGATGGCAGAAAATAGTGGCTCAAATCTGGTGTCCTACAATCTGACCGAAGGACAATCAAGCAACAGACCTCCTCTTTTCAATGGGAAAAATTACACCTATTGGAAGGAGAGAATGAAGATCTTTGTTCAAGCAGTGGATTACAGACTTTAGAAGATTATCCTGGATGGCCCTCAATATCCAATCGTTACAAGTGCCGAAGGAGTTGTCTCTCCTAAACCAGAAGCAAGCTGGACCGAGGAAGACAGAAAGAAGGTTGAGCTCAATGCCAAGGCCATTAACTTACTCAACTGTGCTATCAGCTTCGAGGAATACCGATGAGTATCACGATGCACAACGGCAAAGGAAATCTGGGACAAACTTCTAGTTACTCATGAAGGAACCACCATTGTAAAGAAGACCGGGATAGATATGTTAAACAGAGAGTATGAAATGTTTGCAATGAAGGAAGGAGAATCCATTGATGAGCTGTTTGAGCGCTTCAACACCATTATTGTTGGCTTGGATGCTATGGAAATTAAGTATTCTGAATCTGTGCTAGTGAGAAGAGTGTTGAGATGTCTCACAAAAGAGTGGGAAACAAAAGCTTTAATTATTTCTGAGAGTAGTGGTCTTGACTCCATGACTTATGATGATTTGAGAGGAAATTTACTTGCTTTTAAAAACACCTATTTGAAAAAAGATTCAAAAAGGAAAGGAATAGCTTTCTCATCTGTTACTAACCCTCTGGATGATGAATCTAGTGATAACTCATCTGAAAATGAATTTGTGTTATTTGCAAAAAAATTCAGGAAAATGGTGAAGCTCAAGGAGAGAGGCAAAGGAGGCAGCTCAAGAAAACAGAAGAAAGATTTCAGCAAGGTGACTTGCTACAACTATAAAGAAACGGGGCACTTCAAATCTGACTGCCCTAAGTTGAAGAAGGAAGAAAAGCCGAAGAAAGGAAAGAAAAAGGGACTGATGGCATCATGGGAAGATCTTGAAAATGACTCTGAAGACGATGAAGAATCTGAAACAAAGTCTCAACCATGCCTTATGGCTGACCACGTTGAGCAGGTAATCATTCCCAACCCTGACACTGAATCTCTTCATCTTATGATAGATCATCTTTCTGAAAAAATAAGATGCTTTTTGCTGGATAATCAAGAACTTGAACAACAAATTATCATCCTTAAATCAGAAAATAGATTTCTAAAAGAAAAGCTAAGGGAGGCCAAAACTGCTTGTGATCTTGTTGAAGAAAATAAGCAGTTAAAAGCCCAACTTAGGAGCTGTGAAAGTGACCATTCGGTGGTTGCATATGTTGATTGTTTTAAAAGGAATGACGAGTTGCTTAAAGAGGTCAAAAGGCTTAAAGAAGACTTAGCCAAGTTCACACAAAGTTCTGAAAATCTGAATCAAATCTTGGCTAGCCAAAAACCTCTTTATGATAAAGCTGGCTTGGGGTTCTATAAATCTATTGAAAAATCTCATTTTGAAAACATTGCTTCATCTTCCAATGATACAAGATTTTAAAACCCAAGAAGCTTTAACAAAATAGCAACTCCAAGATTTTGTAGATTATGTAACCGAAATGGACACATTTCCATACAATGCTTTTTTGGTGAAAGGATGATAGGTGATAAAGCTTACAAGGTTGCTTTTTATTATAATGGCTTAGGACATAAGAGATGGTTTAACGTGAAAGGATCCAAGAAAATTTGGATACCTAAAGTCACTTGAGTTTGTTTTGTAGGTATGCCTAGCATCCAAACGAAAGGAAAATATGTAGTATATGGACAGCGGATGCTCTAGGCATATGACCGGAAAGACAACCTTCTTCATAAAGCTTGATGAATATGATGGAGGATTTTTCACTTTTGGTGATGATGCTAAAGGAAAGATAGTGACTGTTGGGAAAGTTGGTAAAAGCTTTTCATCTTGTAAAAATGGTGTTCTTCTTGTAAATGGTTTGAAACATAATTTACTTAGTGTTAGCCAATTGTGTGATTTAGATTTTGAAGTTATTTTTAGAAAGTTTGTGTGTTTGGTTGTGTGTGAAAAATTTGAGGATATTTTATTTGAAGCTAAAAGGTGCAATAATGTATATGGATTGACTCTTGAGGACTTAAAAGAACAAAATGTAACATGTTTTACCTCTCTTGAATCTGAAAAATGGCTATGGCATAGAAAGTTGGGTCATGCTAGCATGTACCAAATTTCTAAGCTAGTTAAGAAAAATCTGGTTAGAGGAATTCCAAATATTAAATTTGATAAGGATCTTACTTGTGATGCTTGCCAATTGGGCAAACAAGTAAAATCCTCTTTTAAACCAAAAGATGGAATTTCAACTAAAAGGCTATTAGAGATGTTACACATTGATCTTTTTGGTCCAACAAGAACTCAAAGTTTAGGAGGTAAACACTATGGTCTTGTGGTGGTAGATGATTACTCTAGATTTGGTTGGGTACTTTTTCTTGCTCATAAAAATGATGCTTTTCATGCTTTTTCAACTCTTTGCAAGAAAATTCAAAATGAAAAGATTTAAAAATTGCCCATTTGAGAAGTGATCACGGAAGATAATTTGAAAACCAAGACTTTGAAAAATTCTGTGATGACTTTGGAATTGCTCATAACTTTTCATGCCCTAGAACCCCTCAACTAAATGGGGTGATTGAGAGAAGGAATAGAAGCCTTCAAGAGATGACTAGGGCCATGCTTTGTGAGAATGAGATTCCTAAATTTCTATGGGCTAAAGCTGTAAATACAGCTTGTTATATTTTGAATAGGACAATTATTAGAAAAGGGTTGAAGAAAACTCCTTATGAGCTATGGAAAGGAACCCCTCCAAATCTTAAGTATTTTCATGTTTTTGGATGTAAATGCTTTGTACTTAACAATAAAGAAAACCTTGGTAAATTTGATCCAAAATCCTATGAAGGGATGTTTGTTGGATACTCCACCACTAGCAAGACCTATAGGATTTATCTCAAAGAATATAGGACCATAGAGGAATCCATACATGTTACTTTTTGTGATTCTAATTCAATTCCTAGTGCTGTGTTAGATGATGATACAGATTGTGAAGATGTTGTCAATAAAGGAACTAATGAAGAAAATTCCAAATCTGCTCAAAATGAAGAATCTGCCAGTCCAATTTTGTCTCGTCAGATTGGAAGAGATATTTTCATTTTGTCTCCTGAGCAGGCACGAGAAACTGAAATAGTGAGACCACCAGAAGCTTATCAAAGCTCAATACCACTCCGGAAGCCTAGAAAATGGAAGTCTATGAGGGGTTATCCTCATGATTTTATCATTGGTGATCCCTCTCAAGGTGTAACAACAAGATCCTCAACCAAAAGGCAACCGAACCAAGCAATTTTGCCTTCTTGTCACAAATAGAGCCCAACAATGTCAAACAAGCTCTTGAAGATCCATCATGGGTCAAAGCAATGCAAGAACAACTTGCTCAATTCGACAAGAATGAGGTTTGGACACTAGTACCTCATCCGGATGGTAAGAAAGTTACGGGTACTAAGTGGGTGTTTAAAAATAAACTTGGTGAGGATAGACAAGTTGTTCGTAACAAGGCTAGATTAGTGGCCCAATGTTACGATCAAGAAGAGGGTATAGATTTTGATGAGTCTTTTGCTCCGGTAGCTAGAATGGAAGCAATTAGGTTGCTTCTTGCCTATGCTGCCCATAAGGGTTTCAAAATATTTCAAATGGATGTTAAATGTGCTTTTCTTAATGGCTTTATAGATAGAGAAGTGTATGTGGCACAACCCCCCGGTTTCGAACACAAACATTTCCCAAATCATGTTTTTAAACTATCTAAGGCTCTTTATGGTCTTAGACAAGCTCCAAGAGCTTGGTATGAAAGGCTTAGTGCCTTCTTGTAACACCCTCACTATCAGAAATCACGCTTCCGGCTGCGCTACTCTGATAGCAAGAAGTATTACGACTACTTTACATAGTAAATATTAAAATAGGAGCCTGTGACTCGATTATGTATCACTAATTTCTTTGAAAACCGGAAATAAATACTTTATCTTAAGAAAAATACAAGCAGGCATAGATTCATATACAAGACTTCTTACATAATTCAATCTTAAAACGTATAATATTTAAAAACAAATCTTTTTAATTAATTACTTCAAATAAAACTTCCAATTTTATAAAATTTCGCCAGCATCTCCTCTAAAACTTGGACACTGCCACCCTTTTTGGATCCCAACCAAACCAAATCAAACGCCTGTTAATCAATCAAATCACTTCCAATAACCATTATCACAACAACACTCAATCCAAGGAACTTGCAAAATCCAAAATTCAATCGACCAATCCTATAAATTGCAATTTAAACCAACTTCAACCAATAGCATCAACAATAGTTAAGAATTCTCGGTCTTCTCAAACAGTTTTAAACCAAACCATTCCTCAAACACTTTTCGAATCATTTCCAAAATAGCAAATCATTCTCAATAAATAACCCGTTTCCAAATATCAAGTCCTTTCCAAATTTATTTTAAAATCAAATTCCGATATCAAATTGGGTTTAATATCAAATCAAATTTCAATATTGAATCTTTTCTAAAATCAAACCGTTTCCAAAATTAACCTAAAAGTCAATAATAAATCTTCTTTGATAACTCAAGGAAAACCACTTGAACAACATCAATCAACTAATCCAAATATCCAACTTTCTCAATCGATCAGTTTATCAATCAAACTAATAATCTCATTCTTCCAAAGCAACTTAATTCAATTCATAAGACTTACCAAATCACAAAAATATATCTTACGCATTAATATCGATTTATTAAAACTCTGGAAGGTAAAACAAGTTTAAGAAAAGCGCCCCTACCTCGAATAATCAAAACCCATAGATCAAATACGTCAAAGAAACCTTTTTCCCTCGACTTGCACCCAACGGCAGTTGCATCCGCCGCTCCGTTTACTTCCACAACGACAGAAACGGCTTTTATTTCAACCATGGAATTATCGAAACTCAGCCCTAGAACGTCAACATCACAAAATTCTCAAAAATCTATAGCAGAACAATAGCAGTAAGGGTTTCAAGGCTAGAATAACTCACTGTGTCTAAAAAGAAATGAGGTAACGGAGCGGTAGCAGCTCTGGCGGCTACCTCAAGTGACGGTGGCAGCCCGAGTCTCTACTGACAGCAACTGAAATAGCCAAGCAGCGACAATAATGTTTTCGGAATTCAAGAGAATAGAAACCAAACTCAAAAACCTTACCGGTAGTGGCCCTCAACTACGGCAGCGCCGTTTTCCAGCAACAGAGGCTCGGCCATCCTCCTCCAACAGCGGCGACGGAGCACGCGGCGGTGACGGTGCGCAACTCGGCGACGGTGATGTGATGGCTCGCCTCCTTTCTCGCGTCGCACCGTCTTTGTCTCTCTCAATCTCAGCGTCGCTTTCCCTTTCTTCTTTGAGCTCGACGACATCAGACCCATGGTGGCGACGACAGTGAAGATGAACAGCGGCGCAAGTTTCCTCCTTCCTTCTCTGATCTGACAGCAACGAGCTCCACGGCAGTAACACAGGGCTTCGGCGACAGCAGCTTCTCCTTGCCGTGGTGCTTTCTCCCTTTCTGAACAGCGTCAATGGCGGCACGTAGATCTGATGGCGATGACGACATGCAGTTCGGCGACGGTGACCCTCTAGCGGCGGCGACGGTCCACAGACGGTGGGCTCGCGGCGAGGGCTCCTTCTCTCTTTCCTTAGTCGCAGCTTCCCCTCTCTTTTCTCTTTTTTTGATTTTCTGTGGGTGAGTGTGGTAGGGGCTTTGTGTGCTAGGAGTGAAGGTGGTGAAAGTGAGGAGTGGCGGTGGAGGGTTAGGTTAGAAGGGATTAGGGTTTTGTGTTTTATTTTTATAATTAGGGTTTAATTTGGGGCAAATGTGAAATTAGGGATTTTTGGACAAATTGGGATTTTGTTAAATTTTAATAAAATTAAGAGATATTATATTAAATTAAATATAAAATATCCATCTTTAAAATACCTTTCAATTACAAATTTATAAATTAGTTTCGATTAAATGCTAATTAAATAAAAATTGGAGACAAGTAAATTAATTCTCCTTCATTTATAAAATAAGGTTAAAAATATAAATATTTAAAATTAAGACATATAAAATATTCACTATTTTTCAATTATAAGAACTCTTAATCAAAAATAAGAGTTTACTCAACTTTTATATAAAAATCTTCGAAATACAGTCTTAAATAAATATAATGCATCGTAAATAATTAATTAATAACTTTTAAAAATTTAGAGGTCTTACATCCTACCCCACTTATAAAAATTTTCGTCATACAGTATTAAATAAATATAATGCATCGTAAATAATTAATTAATAACTTTTAAAAATTTAAAGGTCTTACATCCTACCCCACTTATAAAAATTTTCGTCCTCGAAAATTAACTTAATACACAACATTTTAAAATAGTTTTGAATACTTAAAAAAAAAAAACAGAGATCTTGGCAGATATATGTATTAATTTTCCAAATATCGAATAATTTGTAAAACTTAGGTGTAAGGAAAAAGTGTGGTCTAAAGCAAAAGTTACAAAGTGGTTTAAAACAAAAATGTCACATGGGTCTGAAGCAACAATACTTTACTTTCCAAATGCGTTTTAGATAAGCAAGAAAGTTTAGCATATTTATACATATAAATGTTCAAATACTAAATAACTATAAGATTTAAATATAAGGGTAAAGTATGGTATAAGGCAGGAGATACAAGATAGGCGTTCACAAAACAAAGTAATAGTTAATGTGACAAAATGGCTACAAAGCAAGCTGGTATTTAAACAACGGGTAAAACGTTCGCTCACCAATGTCGTATCCATTTCAGAACTTCAATTTGCAACTCCATCAATCACTTCACAACCCAAAAAAAAGTTGGTCACAAGGCTATCATCCACAAATTTTCACATGGAAACAAAAGTACCACAACCCCTCATAACGTCACACACTTACGGCTTCATCTTTTCACGCTCACGAGCAATATTCTAAGGAGACTAACGTTTCATTCGCTATGCCCAAAGGTCATACGTGACTCTAAAGCAATCCCCGAGTTATTTAGAAGGTTACAAGACATGAGATAAGGTCAGGTGACAAGGACAACGTTCACAAGAATTTAAGAGACAACCTTGAGGATTAGAAAACAATACAACGGTAGCAGAGTCAAGGAGTATGAGGTTTATAGAAAAGAAAATCTAAAGCCAAAGACAATTCACAAGATTTGAGTATGAATGAAACTCTTTTGAATGCATTGTTTACAAGAATCGGAACTTAAGAAAATCATTTTACATTCTAAAGGAAAAGTATACAACATATTTGTAAAAAAAAAACGAAAACATAGATGTGACCTTACTTGAATACAATTTCAGATTGTAAGAGATTATGTAAAGTTTGGAAAGGTATGAGTAAAAATATTTAAGCGCTTCACTAACCAAACGCATGTATAAAACTGGCATATAGTCAAAAGAAAAATCCAGTTATACTTCATCAAAACATTTTCCAAGTTTAAAAACGGAATGGGAGAGCTTCAAGAAGTGGAAGCCATAACCAATCCCCAGTATTCCAAGTCTAGTTCAATCTCAATCAAGGTTTTAAACTCATTTATTGTTATGCGGCAATCTAAACAATCGATCTTAGTTCGAAAACTTAGAAACCTGATACGTGCTCAAACATAATAGTGCAAAATCAAATGCCATAACCTGCGACATTTCAAACTCACCAAATTTACTTCTTGCATTAACAAGCTGTGTACTAAAAAACTAGCATATTGTTACCCAGGGGTCGCACATGACACCTAAGCACTCGAGTTTACTTAGAGGGATAAAATACCTAGGAAGAGTAAATCAAATGACAAGGGCGACGTTCGCATAAAGTCAAAAGGATGAATAGAGTCGCAATTTAACAGGAGTGCGCAATAACAATGAAATATTCCAGAAGGAGAGTCAATTTACATTTTTCCTAGGAGATCTGAATCAAAGAACTTCAATAGGAATCATAAGAAAAGTTAACATATCTAGTCGAAACAAATTTATGCCGAATAAAGGACATACAAAGTTTGAAAAAGAGAGGATAACATAATTCAAGACAATGTTTATATTAAACGGATAACAAGGAACACACATAATTAGGACATCCATTAATAATGGACATAACTAAGAAAATCATTCCACCTTCTTAAAGGAAGATACCAGACAAACATTTTTCAAAAGAAATTTTAGAAACATAAATATTGCATTATGCCAAGATAAGTTTGAGTCAAAATAAGGTATAAAAAGCTTGTTAATTTTAATTAGAGAAAATGAAAAATCTTGGAAGATACTCAAGTATATAATCAAGTAAGAATTTGCATAGAAGACTGTAGTATGGTTGGAAAAATTTAAGTTGTATTCAACCCACATAAAAGCTTTCAAAATCCACATAAGAAAGTGCGTGGAAAATTAAGGGCAATCTTGTTGACTTTTAAAGAATAGTCGTGGGTATAATCTAAGATAGAGAAGAATAAAAATGAAATTCCTTTAAAGATCCTAAGTAAGAATTCAAAAAGAATGCTATAAGACACAAAGTATTACAACAGAGCAAGATACAAATAAAATATAGAACATGGAGCAGAAGGATCAAACCGCGTATTAGTTCACTATAACAATAACTCTCAGAGTTTAAAACTGCTTAAAATTAAAGGGCTGTGCATGTACTTCTTAAGAGAGATATTTCAAAAGATTCAAGCAAACTTACAGGAATACATTAAAATAGAAAACAAATCAAATCAAAGCTTCTTTGGAAATGTCTGAACAAAATTTTCGAGAGGATTAAATAAATTATTGTACATCACAACAGTGCAGGTTCGAGTCACTACAAGGGTTTTCCTAGCTCATGTAAAGGAATTTAAAATCGATGACCACATTGTAAGAATCAAAAGAGAAAACTAAGAACCGATCAATTAGATTATGCGTAAGAAAATTCAAATTACTTTTCAAGATGTAGTCAAAGCAAGTGATTCCAAAATGAAGAAAAAAGAAATAAATGATACATCAGATAACATGGCACGATTCACAGCGCATCCTTACACTATCCAGTTAGAAAGAAATACAAAGCTTACAAGTGAGGGTAGCTAAAATCAATCATTACTGTTTCCAGAGATCTATGAATCATTTGTGACACCAGAATAAATCCAAGATGAAGTTAAGGAGTACATAATTTATAGAGATGGCTATTAACAGTGATAAGGGTAAATACCTCAAAAGTTTCAAGCAACAATCGAATACAAAACCAAGCAAAGACAATATATGAATGGTAAGATAAGGTTGGCAGTTAAATCAATTACATTTCATGAAGGAAATAATGAATAAGGAATTCCAATGCAATTGATAGAAAAAGGAGGTAACACTAGGCACGATTAAAGGATTATACGTCGATACGGAATTAACTTCAAAATTAATTGCTAACGCTCTCAAAGCCCATGAATTGTATCACTTATCAATCTTACTTTATCTATGATAACCCATTAACTTTTTCGTAGACATAACTTTTAACATTAAGTTGGCCAGACTTAACCTCAGCAGTTATGCAACAATAAGCTAACAACATTAATCAATAGACAGTCATGTTCATAAAACTCTAATTCTTGTTATTTGAACAAAACCAGCAACATGACAAACACTCAGAGTATGCAATGAAGCATAGTCATTCCATTCTCAAGGCTCTAATCAGGATGAACTGCTCTGATACCATAATGTAACACCTCAATATCAGAAATCACGCTTCCGGCTGCGCTACTCTGATAGCAAGAAGTATTACGACTACTTTACATACTAAATATTAAAATAGGAGCCTGTGACTCGATTATGTATCGCTAATTTCTTTGAAAACCGGAAATAAATACTTTATCTTAAGAAAAATACAAGCAGGCATAGATTCATATACAAGACTTCTTACATAATATCTCATAATATAATATACATATAAAACATACAACTCCTATCCCTCTTACAAACTTGTAATAACAAAGATGACGGAAGAAAATAATCTAATTAACAAAGCAACATATAAACCAAACGCAGTATAACTCTTCTTAACTCTTCTTCATCCTGTTCCTGAAAAGGTAAAGCTATAGGGGGTGAGAACCTAACCACACGGTCTTACCACGGAGTTTCAAAGTTGTCATAAGAAGATATTCAATAAGAAAACTGTTTTCAAGTTCAGTGATTATCATTGCCTTATGAATCTTTTAAAAACCAATAGGTAACACTGGCCCGTGATATATTTAAGGGCCCTTACAATGGGGGTAACTCGTTATAACTAATAAACTCTTTTTCGATACGTATCTGAGAACCCCTACGTGCAGCCCCCTGTCAGATTCTTGTTAAGTCTGAACAGCCCAACCGACCTATTGGCTGTCTACTCGGAGTAATCGGTATCCTGTCGGTACGTAGTATACTTAAACATACGAAACGAACCCAAACTTGAACAAAACCAAACGGATTAACGATTTGACAAACATTGACGATGAACTTGATAAACGACATTGACAACGTATGAACACGAAAGGAACAGACAGAACGAACACAAACAGGACCGCACGATGTAAACTCTCACTTGAAACCACGACTCAATTACTTACACAACAAACTAACGCACCAGTCAAAGACTAACTCTAAGAAAATATTCTTTTCTTTCCAAAGCCTAAAAACTTTTTAATCTGTAACAAAGAAGCTTTTCCAAAACTTGCTG
>NC_029788.2:107007971-107022933 GCF_000816755.2 Arachis ipaensis
CACGACACTCACGACACTTAATCCAGGGAACCTCGTATCTCAGATATTTTAAATTCATAAGCCATATGAATAATTCAAAGATCATATTTCAACATTCTCAACATTATAATCATTCATCAATCCAAATCTCATTTCCAAATTCATTCAAAAATCATATTTCTCATCAATCCTCATCATCCTTCTTTCCATTCCATCATATAACAATCCCAATTCAAAACATAATTCTTTTTTTGATAAGTAAATCAATCTTAAAACGTATAATATTTAAAAACAAATCTTTTTAATTAATTACTTCAAATAAAACTTCCAATTTTATAAAATTTTGCCAGCATCTCCTCTAAAACTCGGACACTGCCACCCTTTTCGGGTCCCAACCAAACCAAATCAAACACCTGTTAATCAATCAAATCACTTCCAATAACCATTATCACAACAACACTCAATCCAAGGAACTTGCAAAATCCAGAATTCAATCGACCAATCCTATAAATCGCAATTTAAACCAACTTCAACCAATAGCATCAACAGTAGTTAAGAATTCTCGGTCTTCTCAAACAGTTTCAAACCAAACCATTCCTCAAACACTTTTCGAATCATTTCCAAAATAGCAAATCATTCTCAATAAATAACCCGTTTCCAAATATCAAGTCCTTTCTAAATTTATTTTAAAATCAAATTCCGATATCAAATCGGGTTTAATATCAAATCAAATTTCAATATTGAATCTTTTCTAAAATCAAACCGTTTCCAAAATTAACCTAAAAGTCAATAATAAATCTTCTTTGATAACTCAAGGAAAACCACTTGAACAACATCAATCAACTAATCCAAATATCCAACTTTCTCAATCGATCAGTTTATCAATCAAACTAATAATCTCATTCTTCCAAAGCAACTTAATTCAATTCATAAGACTTACCAAATCACAAAAATATATCTTACGCATTAATATCGATTTATAACAACTCTAGAAGGTAAAACAAGTTTAAGAAAAGCGCCCCTATCTCGAATAATCAAAACCCATAGATCAAATACGTCAAAGAAACCTTTTTCCCTCGACTCGCACCCAACGGCAGTTGCATCCGCCGCTCTGTTTACTTTCACAATGACAGAAACGACTTTTTTTTCAACGATGCAATTATCAGAACTCGGCCCTAGAACTTCAACATCACGAAATTCTCAAAAATCTATAGCAGAACAATAGCAGTAAGGGTTTCAAGGCTAGAATAACTCACTGTGTCTAAAAAGAAATGAGGTAACGGAGCGGTAGCAGCTCTGGCGGCTACCTCAAGTGACGGCGGCAGCCCGAGTCTCTACTGACAGCAACTAAAATAGCCAAGCAGCGACAATAATATTTTCGGAATTCAAGAGAATAGAAACCAAACTCAAAAACCTTACCGGCAGTGGCCCTCAACTACGGCAGCACCGTTTTCCAGCAACAGAGGCTCGACCATCCTCCTCCAACAGCGGCGACGGAGCACGCGGCGGTGACGGCGCGCAACTCTGCGACGGTGATGTGACGGCTCGCCTCCTTTCTCGCGTCGCACTGTCTCTGTCTCTCTCAATCTTAGCGTCGCTTTCCCTTTCTTCTTCGAGCTCGACGACATCAGACCCATGGTGGTGACGGCAGCGAAGATGAACAGCGGCGCAAGTTTCCTCCTTCCTTCTCTGATCTGACAGCAACAAGCTCCACGGCAGTAACACAAGCTTTCGGCGACAGCAGCTTCTCCTTGCCGTGGTGCTTTCTCCCTCTCTGAACAGCGTCAATGGCAGCACGTAGATCTGATGGCGATGACGACATGCAGCTTGGCGACGGTGACCCTCTAGCGGCGGCGACGGTCCACAGACGGCGGGCTCGCGGCGAGGGCTCCTTCTCCCTTTTCTTAGTCGCAGCTTCCCCTCTCTTTTCTCTTTTTTTTGATTTTCTGTGGGTGAGTGTGGCAGGGGGTTTGTGTGCTAGGAGTGAAGGTGGTGAAAGTGAGGAGTGGCGGTGGAGGGTTAGGTTAGAAGGGATTAGGGTTTTGTGTTTTATTTTTAGAATTAGGGTTTAATTTGGGGCAAATGTGAAATTAGGGATTTTTGGACAAATTGGGGTTTATTAAATTTTAATAAAATTAAGAGACATTATATTAAATTAAATATAAAATATCCATCTTTAAAATACCTTTCAATTACAAATTTATAAATTAGTTTCGATTAAATGCTAATTAAATAAAAATTGGAGACAAATAAACTAATTCTCCTTCATTTATAAAATAAGGTTAAAATTATAAATATTTAAAATTAAGGCATATAAAATATTCACTATTTTTCAATTATAAGAACTCTAAATCAAAAATAAGAGTTTACTCAACTTTTATATAAAAATCTCCGAAATACAGTCTTAAGTAAATATAATGCATCGTAAATAATTAATTAATAACTTTTAAAAATTTAGAGGTCTTACACTTCTTGTTGGAAAATCAATTTCAAAGGGGTACCACCGACACTACTTTATTTATTAAAGCATCTAATGATGATATTCTCCTAGTTCAAGTTTATGTGGATGACATTGTATTTGGTTCGGCCAATGAGTCCTTGTGTGAAGAGTTTCGAAAACTCATGACTAGTGAGTTTGAGATGAGTTTAATGGGAGAGCTTACTTTCTTTCTTAGCCTCCAAATTAAACAAACTCGTAGTGGTACCTTTATTCACCAAGAAAAGTATGCAAAAGAACTTATCAAAAAATTTGGCCTAGAAAGTTCCAAACCAATGGGAACACCAATGCATCCTAACACAAAACTTGAAAAGGATGATGATGGCCAAGATGTGGATGAAACAAGGTATAGAGGAATGATAGGTTCACTCATGTACCTTATCTCTTCTAGACCGGACATTGTTCAAAGTGTGGGTGTATGTTCAAGGTTTCAATCTCATCCAAAAGAATCCCATCTTTCAGCCGTTAAGTGCATATTAGATACATTAAGAAAACTAGTGATTATGGCTTGTGGTATCCTAAATCTGATAATTTTTGTGCAGTAGGGTTTTGTGATGTAGATTATGCGGGAGATAGGGTGGATAGACGGAGTACATCTAGCATGTGTTACTTCCTTGGAAGCTCACTCAACATGTGGTCAAGCAAAAAGCAAGCCACAGTGGCTTTATCCACAGCCGAAGTTGAATATATTTCCGCATATGCATGTTTTTCACAATTAATTTGGTTAAAAATGCAGTTGGAAGATTACAAATTAAAGATCAATAGTATACCCTTATTTTGTGATAATATGAGTGATATAAACATTTCAAAAAATCTCGTTCTGCACTCAAGAACCAAGCACATTGAGATAAAATATCATTTCATTAGAGAACATGTGTAAAAGGGTACTATTGATATTCAATTTGTGAAATTTGAAGACCAACTTACTGACATTTTTACAAAACCCCTCTGTGAAGATAGATTCTGCACTTTGAGAAAAAGTTTGGGAATGATTGATTTAAGTTCTATTGATAACTTGTGAAATTTTGATTCTGCTCAATTTTGTCTCGTATGAATGGACGAGATAAAAATAAGAGTGTGTTGGAAGGGCTGTGATCTAGGGGGAGACAGCGCCAAAAATTAATTCTCATGGGCCCCACCAAATTTCCTTGACCCCACTCTGACCGTTTTGTTAGTTTCCTTCTTGTACACATCAAAATATTTTTGTTGTCTCATCAAATCTTGATTGGAAGTGGTTATTGTCAAATCAAATCCTTCTCCTCAACTAATCCCTTGATTCTAGGAAACCACTTTTCAGTTTATTTCAAATACAAGAGAAACTCCCTTGGGTATTAACCGCCACTTAATGGTCATTTAATTCCCTCTAATTCTCTCTCCACTCCACATTTAATGCTTCCCTAACCTCCCTCCTCCCTCACTCCATTCGTTTTCTATTCAACCCCCTCATCTTCCACTTTTCCATTTTCACTACCATGAAAAAGAAAATTGCCCCTAGAAAAGCGAACGGATTCTCTTCTCTCAAAAACCGTCTACACCACAATCTCATACCCATATCCATATTCACTCTATATCATCATCCTCTCCCTCACCTTCCTCAAAGCAAACTGACACCATGAGAAGGAAGGTCATAGCCACGAAAACCTCTTCAAGGAAGAAGAAAGAGAGAGTTCCTGTGGAGGAAGAGGAAGAATCTCACACATCTCCCATTCCGTCTCCACCACCATCTCCACCGAAGAAAGCCACGCCTGGGAAGAGTGCTCAGAAATAAAAAGGATTCGCTCTGCATAACAGCAAAGAACCATCAAACCTGGAATCCTTAGATTTCAAGAACAAATTCAGCAAAACACACTCTCACTATGATCCTGCGAGATTCAACTCCTGAGCTTCATATGAACTTTACAAAGAGGTTCTGGAAAAGCGTCATCTCTGTGCAACCTATCTTGTCAACCTTGACTCTCTCACCAACAAAGGGATAAATATATCTTCTCTTTTTGAACTGCTTCAATGGACTCCATTGCTTCACATTCAAAAACCGGTTTACCCTGACTTAGTTCGTGAATTCTATGCCAACATGAGACTGATTGATGGCACCATCCATTCATATGTGAAGCGAGTTCACATCACTCTTGACACTGCAACCATTGGAACAGCCTTAGGCTACAAAGAGGAAGGGTCGAGAGCATACATGGCCGAAAAGTATGAGTCGGCGTTCCATATAAGGTTGTTCTTCAACACATTTGTGAGAATCTCTCTGGCTTGGATGGCACTACTCCCACCCACAAAGCTCTTGGACCAACCAACTCTCTGCTTCACAGAATCACAACCCACATTCTGACTCCTCAAAGCGGCTCCCATAATAGAGTAACACTCTCATCATTTTTGCACTTGTTACATCTCCTCCTATATCTTTTGGCTATCTTATGATCTGACACATGTGGGAATCGGTAAAGAGCACCAAAAAGGCAAATCTACTCTATGGTATATTCTTAACCAGCATCTTTGAATATTTTAAAGTTGATCTTCTGAATGAGGCTATAGAGAACAAAGTGTCTATGATCAAAGGAGGTGGAGCTGTTAAAGGAACCAAGGGCAAGAAATCTGTGGCTTCGGAGAGTGACTATGAGAGTCGGCCCGAATCTTCCAAGGCGACCGAATCCACCAAAGAAATTCTCACAGAATTTTCAAATATGTCCGAGCTCATAATACAATTCCATAAAGCAGGACACAAGTTAGCCTATGAAAATGAAAAGGCTTGGATAAGATGTAAGGATAAAATTAGTTTGATGCTGGAGAGTCTTGAGGAGGATCTGGGAGATGCTAGTGAGGAAAGAGCTCAGGAATCTGATCTTTATTTATCTGATGATTAATCTGTTTCTTTTAGTATTTGATATTGGCATGTTTAGGCTCAATTAGAAACTCTGTTTTGTTGGGTTGGATACTGTTAGTACTATAACTCTGTGATACTCTGTGGATACTTTTGGGAAATATTTTGGATATTTTGCTTGCTATGTCAAACTTTTTTTACAGGTGCCCCTTGATGCCAAAAGGGGGAGGAATTGGTTCTGAAAATTGAAACTGAAAAACAGGGGAACTGAAAACTGGAAAACAAGGGATGAAATTCTTTTGAGAATTCATGATCACCCTTGTTGAAATGATACAGTTGATGCTTGATAATGCATATTGATAATGCATTTATTTTATCATGTGAATGCTGCTGTTGTTTGATATTTATCTTGGTAAAATGCTTGGTTGATTATAATTGTGATGCATTTATTTTACCTTGATATAATGATTGTTGTTTTGGATTTATTTTTGGCAGTTCTTTTAAGTTGAAAAATATGAAGTTTACTATGGTTTGAGATGATCATGAATGATTAGAAAAGTTTCTTTTGCTATGATCAATCTGCCTTGATTTGATTAGAAAATATTCAGGAAATATCATGCTATTTGTTTTTGTAAGTTTGAGTAGAAAATCAAATTATTGATAACAAATGAGTTTTGATTATCATTCAGTTTTGCTCATAAATCAAGCCATTCAACATTACATAATGAATATGTTGAATAACATTGTTGCCTTAGGCTTGATAAAAATTATTACAGGTATGAAGCTTCCCTTGGTAAAATAGGCATACATTAAGGGGGAGCCATGTGACAATTGAAAAGGGGGAGAAATTCAAATATTCAAAGGGAGTATCCTACACTTCAATCTTTAATTTCTTTCCATTTCAATTTTAATAATGTTTGTCATCAAGGGGGAGATTGATGAGTTTGGAAAACTCCATTTTTAATTTAACTGATGATCAAACATTATAAATATGATTGATTGCAAGATTATTATTTTGATTTTAATGTTCATATGTTGATTAAAATAATTTTGCAATGCAGGTGTATATTGGGCCAAAATTCAGCCTTAGTGTTAAATTAATGAGACCATGGCTGAAATAAATTTTGTTCTTGGGCCAAATAGAAAAGAAAAAGCAAAGCCCAGTATGAAATTAAAATTCAGCCTTATATGAAATAAATATTGGCTAAATTGTTTAATTGGGCCAGTTTCTATTAACATCATCATTAAGCCCATATTAAACCAAAGATCCAATGCTTGGTCCGAAACCTATTGAGGGAAAGCAAATATTTTGCCTCCAACGGATCTCAATTTAACCATGTGGTGGAATTCAAATTTCATTAAAATAAAGTTAATACTTGCATTGGAAACATGAGAGAGAGTTTGTCATTGATGTGATGGTAATCATCAATGGTACACGCTACTCTACAAGGGAAGTAAAAGCAATCCCATTTCAATTAATTTGATTCATTTAATTGCTTTTCTTCTAGCTCTATCTTCTCTCTCATCTTTCTTCTACCTTCGGTCATATCATTACAGAGAAAGCATGGAGGCTATGGCTAGACACCGAAAGGAAGAACAAGCAACAAAGACCATCACAATGATGGCAAGAAAAAGAAAACATAAAGTATGCTGTGGCTAAGATTCTCATTCACTTGTGGTAAGATTTTGTGAAGAAATCTTGGCTCCTCCATACCAAAAATGGAAGTGAAGATCTCGGTCAGAGAAGAAGAATCCTTGGAGAGGATGGCTTATCTCTGATTCTGCTCAACCACCACAGGAGGTAGCTACAGTGGCTACGTGATGGAAGAGGCAGAGGTTGGAGCAGATGAAGCTACCATCATCATGAAGCATCAAGGGCCAGAAGTTCATCTTGGAGAGCAAGACAAGGATGAAGGGCTCGGATTGATGAAGAGTGGTGACCAAGGAAGGACTAGAGGTAATTGCATGTTGGGTTTTGCATGAGTTATCTCTTATCTCTCTCTGGCCGAACCGGTTTTGACTTGAAGAAGAAGAAGATTGGCTTGGTTTGTTTGGTTTCAACCTTGGACGCTTCTCTCTATAAGTAAGGGTGAACAGTCAGGGTTTGATTCAAGAAAAGGAAAAGAGTGAGCATAGAGTTCCCATAGCTCTCTAAGCTGACAGAATTTCTTCTCCTTCAATGTTCTTCATTTTGTATTTTTCTGTTTAATTTTGTCATGTCTTGAGTCTCATGGAAAAAGGCAAACAGTGAGGTTTGTATGAAAAAGCCATAGAGCGAAAAAAAGCAGAGAGTGCAAAATTAAAAAGAAAAAGCCATAGATGTCCTTAGAGTTCCTTTGTTCATCTATGTTGTGTTTCATGATTCTGTGGAAATCCCCTTGTAAGTTGGGTTAGCACTTTACAGTTGAAAGCTTGGCAGTGACTAAGTCAAGTTCAGTTTGGGTTTAGATTCTGGACTTGTCCCGGATAGGAAGGGTAGTTCCTAGGGAGAATTGGTGTTTGTAATCAAGGATGATTATAGTGAAATTCCATCATTGTTGTGATGGAGACTGGATGTAGGCTGCCTTGCACTTAGCAGCTGAATCAGGATATATCTTGGTGTAATTCTCTCTTTCTTCTACTCCATTTCTGTTTCTGCTGTCCAGGAGATAAAACTGAAAATATCTCATGCTGACTGACGAGACAAAAAGAAAAGTCTCGTGGCTGGGGATGAGATAAAAGAAAAGGTCTCGTGGCTAGTTACAAGATAAAAAGACAAAAAGTTTCCAGAAGTGGTTTCAAAGGCCAGCAAGTATTATCAAGCAAAAAATGGGGCTAAGATTCAACCCCCCTTCTCTTAGCCACTGATAACCATCACTTAAGATAGATAACTCTTTTATGGTTTAAGTTTTATTTTAAGTTGAATCTTTATATTTCAGTTTGGAGTTCTAGGATTGCCTTTGGCATCCTGGGACCTTATATGTTATGTATTGGGCACTATTACCATACTGAGAACCTCCGGTTCTCATACCATATGTTGTTGTTGTTTTTCATATGCAGGTCGTAACCCACCTCAGTGAATTTGCGGATGGTGACAGAGCAGAGGATGGCTCGCTTTTGTATTTTGTTTATTCTACTTTAGTATTCTCTCACTTTTGTATATTGTACTTGTTGCCTAGAGACTCAACTTTGAGAGATAGGATGTATCTGTTTTAATATTCAATAACTCTGTTATATCTATTTTAACTAGTCGGCCTAAACTCCGCGGACTGTGACTAGTTTCCCTTGCTAGAGATGAGTGTATGAAAAGGTGATAATTCTAATGGGATAGGGTAGAGAGAAGGCTGGAAAACAGAATGAGAATGGCTAGAAGTAAAGGAAGTTGAGGGAGGTGGTGAGAAGGGGGAAATGTTGTTTCTCAAGAGAGGAATAGAAGGAGCTAGCTGGAAAAGGAAGGCTAGAGTTGGAAAGGCTTATTGAGACTGCAAGTTAAGAAAAATATCACTCTTGAAAGGAAATTGCAGCTCATCAAAGATTACATTGCTGGTTATTACTATTTTTTCTTACTTAGTAAGGCATTTGTACCCTTTGTGTACTGAACTGTATCCCAAAGAGACACAAGGAACAAACCTGAAATCTAGTTTGTGCTTGTTATATGGCCTTAAATGAGAAAAGTATAGGCATCCAAACACCTTAAGTGTTCCATAATCAAACTTCTTCCCAAGAAACTTTTCAAAAGGTGACTGGCCTTTCAAGACTTTTGTTGGCAACCAGTTAATCAGGTGCACTGTTGTCATAAAAGCTTCTTCCTAAAATTTGACTAGCATTTCTGCTCCTGCAAGCATTGCTAAGCCTTTTTCAACTGCATGCCTGTGTTTTTGTTCTGCACTCCCATTCTGCTGATGCTCATGTGGACAAGAGAACCTGTGGAGAATACCTTGTACCTGCAAATCCTTTGCCAAACTTACGTACCCAACAGCATTGTCAGATTGTACCATTTTGATTTTAGAATTCAATTGTAATTCAACCATTTGTTAGAAATTTTTAAAAACTGATTTGAGTTGTGAGCGAGTTTTGATGAGATATAACCAAGTGAATTTACTATACGCATCAATGAAAAGAACAAAATAGAAGTTCCCATTCAAGTCAGGCATAGGGACTGGTCCCCAGATATCTAAGCATATTAACTTTAAGGGCGAATTGTACACAGTGTTTGAGACAAGATATGATAGTTTATGTGACTTGCCTATGCAACAAGCCTCGCAAAGGACTTTATTGGAATTAACAACAACATTATAGGACTTCAAAATAGTAGAAACAATATTATTGATAGCATGACTTAATCTATTATGCCACAAGAGAAATTGATCAGAATTTGACACAGAAAAGAAGTAAGCAGCTTTGGAATTTGATGGATTGAAGTTGAGAAACTTGTACATTCCTCTTTCAACTTTTTCATGGATCACAACTCCTTTAGTTTTCTGGGATTTGACACAACACCTATCAGAATGAAACTTAAAAAAGACATCACTGTCACAACAGAATTTGTACACATTGAGTAAATTTTTTGTGATATTAGGGACATGTAATAACTTGTGCACCAGAAATTCTTGATTACTTAAATCAGTTTTAAAATATGACTTTCCAACAAGGTTAATGTGCAAACCTGAACCATTTTTCACTATGACTTGATTTGTTCCTTCATAATTCTCCCTTTCAACTAGATTTTACTGATCTGTTGTCATGTGATGAGTGACACCAGAATCTGGATACTAGGTTTGATCTTGAAGTATTGCTGGTGTAGCTAGCACATTACTCATATTTGCTTAAGATCCTTGCAAGTTCTGTGAAGTTGAGCCTTCATACTGAGTCTTTGAACTTTTACCTTTTTTATATCGATACCAACAAGTCTTGGCAGTGTGCCCAATTTTATCATAGACTTAACATTAACATACTCGCATTTCATAACTAGACATTCTTAAACCACTGTACGCTTGCTGTTCTTCATGATTCATGTGTCTTGATCCATTGCTGCTATAAAACCTTGAGCCATCATTATTCTGAGACCTTCCACTATTATAGAACTACCTTTCAAATCCTGGCCTATTACTATTATACTACCCATTTTCTGCATAGAAGCTTCTGCCTCCTCTATTGAACTTGCCTCCTCCTTTATTGTGATAGTCTCCTCTGTTGAATCTTCTTCAAAAACCTCCTCTTGTATTATAGTACTATGAATAGTTTGATGCACTCTGAGCAATATTTGCTTGAATAAAGGATTCTGGCTTTCTAAACCTCTCCAGCATACTTTCATGAGACAACAGTAACACCTCTACTTCTCCAACTATGATATCTCCTGGTTTTGCTACAACTGAAGTGATTATTGGTGCATATTCCTCCATTTAAGCCATTTAATATTGCATTCACATGATCACTCTCACGCATAGATTTTCCTACGGACGCTAATGCATCAATTGTTCCTTTTAATGCCAACACATATTCATTTATAGATGAATCTTTTTTAATGTTGCTCAATTTATGCTTTAATTGCATAGTTTTGGCTTTAATTTTTGAAACAAAATGATCTTCTAACCTTTTTCAGACTTTAAATGCAAAGCTACATCCTACCATGCGAGTAGTGAAAGGCTTTGTCATTGAAGCTAAAAGCCAAGGCTTTAACAATGCACCCTGTCTCTTCCAAACTGCATAATCTAGATTTAATTACCCTATTTCATTGAATCTTGATAGAACGTTTGTCTCTGTGATGTGATGAAGTCAATTATGCCCTTTGATTGTAGACTCTGCTTGATCTTTATATTGCAAGAAGTTGTCATCATCCAATTGCATCGATATTGGTGTAGAAGTGAAGTTAGGTGCTGAATTTGTTGAATTGCTTGAGATTTCAGCTTGTGGATGTGCAGCCATTGAAAAAGAAGAAGAAAGCTCTGATACCATAAAAAATAACAGGCTTAGACAAGAGAAGTGTAAGGATGCAGAAAGAGAGAAAAGAGAGAGTGAAAAAAGAAAAGCAAAGAGAGAATACTATGATCTAATTTCATTCAATGATAAAATGAACTACAAGTTGAGCTATACAGTTGAGAAGTGACTATATATAGGACGAGAGATGACCAACTGTCATACTGTAACTGGTTCATCAAAAACTAACTAACTAATTCTAACTAAGTAACTCTAACTGACTCACATACATACATCTACTTTTAACAACCTAGCTTATACTCTAACTGATTCACTTCTTCATATACTCTATCAAGTTGCATAATATTTATTTTTGATAACTTTCACTAGTGAAAACTTTTATAGTGAAATTAACACTTAAATATGATGTATAATTCTAAAAACGACAACTTAAAAAAATGTCATATTATATAAAATGATTCATAGAAATGATGTTATTATCATGAATTAGGTAGATGTATAATGAATTTTTTCTCTAATAAATTATTTTATGCAATTTTTTTTTACTTATAAAATGTCCTCAAATCTTTCTTGGAGGGGATTTTCATCTCCCTTTTCGCATAATAAAATTGCCAATGTTAAAATTATTATATCTTAAAAAAGTTTTATCATCCCTAAATTATACATACATAAATACATTTATACCTTTTTTTATTACTTTCCTTTTCTTGAGAAAATAATGCACCATCCTGTACTTTGTTGAGGGAGGTTAGTTAGTAGGTGTCTTAAGACTTATTATGAGGTTCCATTTAGCAAGAGTAGTTCATTTGGTGGGTCCAAAAATGAGAAACCCACTCTTCGACAGGTGAGGAAAATCATATTTGAAGGCTACCAACCAAAAGATATGGCAGTTAAGTCTATAACCGAATCCATTAATAAACTAGCTATAATGGAATTAATAAAAGTAACTCATACCAAATTCAGAGACTTACATTTACAAGCAAAATATACCAAAGCGTACTTAAGCGATAACCAAAATCTCGGGGATGGTCCAAATTTGAAAGCGACATATAATATAATATAACATGTATATCTTTTTATTATTTTTTATTTTAAAATTTTATCAATTACCAATATAAGAAAACAAATTAAGCATATTGTACCTGTAAGAAATTTTTCATTTGTTAACTTAGCCTAAATGATGAAAGACCAACTTGTTATTTTAAAATATGATAAATGACTTTACTTTTTGTATTTTATTTTTATTAGACACAAATTAACTCTTTTCATATTTAAGATTTTGGATATGAAATCTATTAAAGAAAATCAATGTTAAGAGTTTATATATGTGACCTATTTTTAATCAAATGTTTAATAGATTCTAAATACTGAAAAAATTAAATAGAACAAAAGAAATGTAGTGGTAATATAAAATAAAGGTAAGACTTAAGAGTAGAGTTGACACCAATACAAATAGAATTATTCCACCACCATATATAGAACATTAATAATCAACCAACATGTTGTTGCCAAGTGCCAACATATATAGTTTGTTGAAAGTTGATCTTGTTAGTAATTGGAAAAAGATTCACAATGTATGTTACTCCCACTTTCAAAAGCAAAATCCCAAGGCTTTTAAGCAAAGTTTGCATCATTATTATATATGCAGTGCTAATATACATGCTTAGATAAGTCATACCCACCACTCAACACTTGTGTATCATCATGGTAACTAGCTTTTACAATAATGTTCATCCTCAAAAGTGAGCAAAAAAAAGGTGGTTTGTTTGATATTATTACCTAAGTATCCAAAGATAAAATAGATTAGTCCCTTTATTGATTCATTGATTGTGTTGAGTTTAATTTAATGCTTTATTTATTTATGTAAGTGGCGTAGCTTCTTTCTTCGTCCGTG
This sequence comes from Arachis ipaensis, assembly GCF_000816755.2. NCBI lineage: Eukaryota > Viridiplantae > Streptophyta > Magnoliopsida > Fabales > Fabaceae > Arachis > Arachis ipaensis. Next base: position 107,021,082 of record NC_029788.2, read on the forward strand.
ATTAAAGCTACTCCTAAATTATATTATTAATATTAAAAGACCGAATATTTTGATAGAGTATTAAAACAAGGTTACAGTTGAAAACTTTCTCCTAAAATAATAAAAACGAGTATAGTAACTTGTGCATTTAAATTTCAGCGTAGAAGAAAACAAAGCTTAATCTTGAATTGCACTACTGCACCAAATAATCTAAATATTCATAATTTTTTTATGGACTTATTATCTGACTTTAGTGACTTGTGTTCTTAATATATATGTTAAGATTTTAAATTAAAAAAAAATGAAAATTTAAATTTTTAATATATTTATTTTATATTTATTATAAAAAATTATTAACTTTTATTATTAGTTTTCTTATCATGTGTACATATTAAAAATCTCTTTTTTTTTTTTTTATCATTTTTGTTTTAACTTTAAAAGTTACATATACAATTTTTTTCCAACAACATAACTACGAGAATATTCTACTTAAAATAATCTTATTTCGTCAACTAAAAGATCATTGAAGTCTAATCAAAACAAATAGTGATATATAGACATTAATATAATGTAGTACTAAATTACTTTTCTCCTAAAATTTTAAACTATTAAAAAAATACATAAATAATGTTATATTTTATACACCACATAGGCACATACATCTATATCTTCATTTGATTTTTTTTTTCTTTTGCATAAGAAGTATCTAATCTAATAATTTGGAGAGTTTAGGTCAATAATTGAAATGATTTTCAGAATATTTAGTGTTTAAATTTAATTCCTAAAAAATATCAATGTGAATCAAATTAATAATTTAATAATTAATTTTTTGTTAACGCATCATACTGCTAAGATATTATATAAAAAATATGTCACATAACATTTAACGTTAATATACATTAACAAAAAATTAACAGAAAAATCAACTTAATTTTCGTTGGTATTTTTTGTGAACTAAATTTCGCTATTAACTTATGTGTGATGATGATTGATGACCAATTTAAACATTAATTGGGATATTTTCCTTCATTTTTCAATTTTTGGGAGACAAAGGCGTGAAAGTTGAAAAGGGGAAGGTGACCAGAAAGCAGGTCCATAGTCCATTTATAGTGTTGGATAGCTCTTCTCAATTTCAATCACATGAACCTAACAAAACCGAACCCTTTTAATTTGTACTACCTTTGGATCCTTTCATGTAAATTTCAAAAGTTCAGTGAGAATCTAAGAATCTTTAGAAAACATATAAAAAAACGAAAAGAAAAAGGCATGCAAGCATTTCCCAGAAATGCAAGGGATGCTTCTTAATCAGCTACATCCAAAAAGCATTATCATCATGTACAGTACCACACTGAAAAGTTTGAAACCCTTTTCTGAATTTGTATGAAATTAATTGTAATTTGCATCTCATTACTCATATATAATTAATAAGCCTTCATTACAAGTATAACAATATTACACACACATTATCAAATATCAAGTATCCATAAAGAATAAACACTTCGCACACACATTATCAACATTCAACAACCACATGTATCTTTTAGATAATTCTGCTCGACTAGAGGGTATTATTATGTTGACTGTAAAGCTTTTCTTAATAAATTTTTTAACCCGTAATATATTATGAATAAAAATCTTTTTCGGTCTCTAACCATTTATCCAATGGATATTAGGTCTCTTAACAATTATAAAATTAGAAATTGATTTCTCACTCACTTTTTTATTTATTCAATCCAATTCCTGCAACCAGTTGATAGCAGGTCAAACGCTAACATGTCAGATAATGAGTCACATGACTTTGTCTCCTTCCTAATATGGACAAATCACTTCCTGAGTCCCTCGACCGTCCAGCGTAATCCCTCATCCGTTTCTC
>NC_029788.2:107023293-107031231 GCF_000816755.2 Arachis ipaensis
TCGGTCTCCTCGGTCTCCTCCCTCTTTCCCACCGCCTCCTTTAGCTCCAAAACCGTAACCCCAACACCCCCAATCCGCCTCACGTCCTCTCCAGAATCATCATCAAAATCATCACTACTGTACTTACATTCCTCTTCATCCTCATCACAATCATCATTGTCATTAATAATATCATCATCAGAACTCAAAATCTAAAGCTTCGCAACAAAACAACAAAAATAGAACCATTTCTTGCATCGAGGAAGATGAAGGAATATCTCTGAAGACTTTCTTGTAATAAAGAAAATTCTCCCAGTGACAGAGACCATCCGACCAGTTGAAAGAGTGAGCTGAGAGAGCTTGGATCTTCTGCTTGACGCTGAGGAATTGGTGGCGTATGTTATGGACCTTTATGGAGATGTTACGCCATGATCACGTGAAAGGGGAGGCGAAGGGATGGCAGTAGTGGTGGAGGGAGTTGACGTGGTCAGCAACGAGTTTGAACTTCTTATCGTGGGTGTTGAGCTTAACGAGGGTGCCAAAGCGGAGTAGTTATTCAGAGTACTTGGATAGGAGGGTTTGTTCTTCCTACTCCGACCACTTCTTGCGCTTTATTTTGGATCGGAGACGGAGGTTTTTAGCGCAGCAGGGAGTTAGGTGAAGGGAGAGAGAGAGTTTCAGAGGGAGAGGGAGGAGGCAGCAGTGCGAGAGAGCGGGAGAAGCGATGGAGGAATCATGCTGGATGATTGAGAAATTGAGGGACTTAAGGGGGCAATTTGTCCCAATTACGAAGGAAACAAAGCCACAAAGACATGTTACTTGACACGTCAAAGTGTGACCTACTGCTAACTGGTTGCAGGGGCCGGATTGAACAAATACAAAGGTGGGTGAGGACCGATTTGTGTTTTCATAATTGTTATGAGGCACAATATCCATCGAGTAAATGGTTAGGGATCGAAAAAGGGCTTTTACTACTCTAGTAAGACCATAATTATCAAACTCAACTCGATCTGGCCGGTTCGACTGGAAACCCAGTCATCTGGCCAGACCTAGTCACTCGTTGAATCGCTTAAGCATTAAACAGGGTAAAACCGATTCGACCCGGACGAGTTTTGTGAAAGCTGGTGACTTGGCCGGTTCATCTAACCCGGACCGGATCATGTTCAATTTTAAAAATTTTTTTGGAAAACTGCGTCGTTTCAAGGACACCCCTCACCCCAACCCTAATGCCCTAATCTGAACTCTGAAGCAGCTTTTTTCACTCTCACTCAAGCGCTCTCACTCACTTCTCTGAACTCTGAAGAAACCCTCTCACCCTCACTCAAGCTCTCTCACTCACTTCTCTGAACTCTAAAGAAACCCTCTCACTCTCGCTTAAGCTCTCTCATGGTGTCACACTCAAGCTCACTCCTGACTCATCTCCAGTCTCTCACTTCTCTCTCAGTCTCGCACTCATTGTCTCAGAGAGGTCTTCGCTTTTTGTGTCGTCACCATCTCGCACTCATTCGTCGCCTTCCCTGCGCTCGTCTTCGCCGGCAAAATTAGACGGAACTAGCATTTGGTCATTATCGTCTTCGGCCATCAGTTTGTGAGCTTCCTTTACCGGCAGTTGGTCCCTGGACAGGTGAGCTTGCTTCAGTCATATTCTTTTTTATTTCAATTTTATTGTTGTAAATCATAACTATGTCTTGAATTTGTTGATGAAAGTTAAATTTGTTGCTGAAAATATGACTAAGCTATTTTTTTTTTTGGCTAAAAATCATCACTTGTTGCTGATTATCATCATTGGTAGGTGGTTGAATTTGTTGTTATGTTACTGAAATAATAATTTAGCTAAATGTTTTGTTGCTATAAATCGTATTTGGAGGTAAAGTTTTTGTTGCTGAAAATTATCAATGAGCTAAATTTATTGGCTCTGTTCTCTCTGAATTTATTGGTCCAAAATTTACAATTGTGATGAGTAACATGATTAAAATTTTTTACTATAGAAATTATGCATCAATGAAAAAGAAAACCAAGGAGTATGTGTTTGGTGAGGGTGAGCCGAATCATATTGAGAATGCGATGCGAGACGATGATCTGGATGATGAGCCAGATAATATATTGGGAGACAGTGAGGAGGATACTCCGAGCACGCCACCCGCACGTCGTGGGCCATCCAGTTCTGGTTCAGCCCAACAACCGCAACATTTCTCTACGTTGAACGTGGAAGCAATCAGCCAGCACCCGGACATGGATCCCACCTCTGGGAGGCAGAGGTTACACGAGGGAAATCCTTCTGGAGACTTTCAGATTGGCCAATCTTTCCAGACTAAGGAGGAAGTTGTGTTGAGTGTTAAGGATTATAGCATCCATCGTGGGGTTCAGTATCGGGTGATTGAGTCAGATCATTTGAAGTTTCATAGGAGATGCAAGGAGTTTGGGAATGGGTGCACGTGGTTGATTCGCATCACACATCGACAGCGCAACGGTACTTGGGAGGTTAGAAGGTACAACGGACCTCACACTTGCTTGGCGACGTCGATTTCTAGTGACCATCGACAACTTGATCACCATGTCATTTGTACTAGGATATTTCCTTTGGTGAGGGCGGATGCAGCGGTTACGATAAAGGTGCTGCAAGAAGCTATGGAGGCAACATATGGTTTCAGGCCTAGTTATAGGAAGGTGTGGATGCCCAACTCCCCGAATGGCATGTGAAAGGTGTGCGTCTCAGGACGCCACCTCTCAATGAATGCACTGACGAGGGGTTCATCCAACCAGAACCACCTCGTGTTGAGCCTCGCCAGGTGGTACAGACCTGCTCTCTCCAGATACGGTATGATCCTGTCATGCAGAGGCATGTTTTGTTGCCTCCAGACACTAGTAATGTAACAGGTGAGATGAAAAACCAACAACCAAGTGAGATTCCATCACTAACAACCATTCTACGTTCAAATTAATAGGGCTATAATATAAGACACAAATCTTTAATTCAACATAAGCAATTACTAAACATAACATGATATAATCTAAATCGAACGTTCAACAAAGCTAAAAAACACTTATAATTTTTTAAATTTAAGAGTGCAAATATAACCATGAGGTTATCGTTTCAAAAACTACCTTTTAAACCTACATATTTAAAAGTTCGAATTTCAAAACTTTTTTTTCAAACAGGAGCGCTTAGAAAACATCAAATTTGAGTTTGAACCCTATGTCTTAATTACGAGAGGAACAATTCTCTACTTAAACATTTGGATCTATCTCCTAATTTCAAAATCATAATCCTAATTAACAAATCCTAATCCTAAATAACTCTGATTTTAATCCTAAATAACCCTAATCCGTAACCTACATTTCTCTGTTAAATGAAATACAACGAATAAAAGATAACAGGCTTACCTCTTCGTTGATGCTGCCGGCTACGTGAGCGACACCGTTCAAACGGTAAAGACTGCGTTCGTCTGCCATGATCCCGGCCCAAGAAAATTTCCAAACACTCAACTTTTTCTACTCCTCCTCCCTCTAGAAACGCCACTCTCTCTAGCGACACCGTTCAGACGGTAAGGTTGGAGGTGTTTTCGAATGAATAATCCGCTGAACCCCTACCACGTATTTATAGTAGAGCATAAACCGCTGGACCCCTTCCACGGTTTATGCTCATTGCACATTCAAACAGAAACCGTGGAACCCCTACCACAGTTTCTATGCATTGGCGTTTCAATGTAAACCGTGGAACTCCTTCCATGATTTACGTTCAATCAGAAACCATCCTACTCCTCCCACGGATTACATAGAATTAGAAAAAATTGCATTTTCGTCTCAAAATATCAAAAGTTGTATTTTGATAAAATTGCTCCTCAAATATTTTATTTTAGTGAATTGTCCCATATTTTATACATAAATATATTGACTGATTTTTTATATTACATAGCATGATGTTGTCCGACAAAATATTTTTGCCTAAAACAACACTACATGAGTAAAGAAACTTATTTATAAATAGATGTTATGAAGATCAATTAGGAAAACTTCTATTCTAAAACTCACTAATACGCTAAAATTCTAAAGAATTGTCAAGTCAAAAGATATTTGATGACAAAAAAAATTTCTGACTATTTTTTTATTTATTTAATATATTACTATTTCAAACCACACCGATGAAATAAAAAAAGATAGAATACAAGTGCATGTGAATGTTGGGAGACATATTTTCTTTCAATTTTTTTTTCTCTTGTTTTCTTCATTCCCTGTTTCATGTTCTTATTGCTTTTCGGATTTCATTACTTTATTCATTTTCCATTTTTCTAGCTTTCTAAATTTCTAATATTCAAATTTGTTTCAAATTATTGTTAGATTTTATTTTATAACAAGTCTTTTGAAAATTATTGATAATAGTTGTATACTTTCTTATTGTCTATAAAAGTTAATTATTCTTGCATTTAAGCATCTTGTATTTTATAAACTTAAAGAGTCATATTTACTCCGTGAATTAAGATAAGTGATAAAATTTGGTCGATATTTTGTGTTGAAATTCAAAACACAAAATCCAAAGAAAATATATATAAATTTAAAACAGTTATTCGCATTTCAACTCCGGTCCAAGACATAGCTTGCACTATGATTGAAGTTTTGAGACTTGAGATGATGGTGGTTTTTCTATGCGCCGAAAATATATAGAGGGAGAGAGAAAAAGAATGTGAGAAAACGACTGAATAAAATAGTAGTTGTGGTGTGCTTATTATTACAACGTGCTAGCCATCATTCCTTTTCATATAATATGCATGCATGCTTCTTAATTCTTCTTATAAAACTATTAAATAAGTGATAAAATAGCACCCCCTTAAGTGAATTGTGAGTATGGTGGGAGCATTGCATGTGGCGGATATCATTCAATAATCCATTATCTTTTGGCCTGTTTGCTAGGTGAAACATTTTTTTTTAATTTTTGATAGTGTTTAACTGTTTATTGTGTTAACTAGACCAAAGTGATTGTTAGATAAGGAATTAAGGATAGTGTTAGAGGGCTAGAGGCACCTTTAAAGGAGCAATGGAGGCCCATGAGGTTTGTGATGACAGCCCAACTTAACTGTTCAAACGATACTAGACTACTAGCAACGGAATGAATGTCAGAATTTGAATTCAGGGACCCTCTTTTTTATACAAACAAACAAACAAAGAAACAATCAAACATCGTTTTTGCTTCAATGTGTATTCTTGCTTTAATTAGATGATCAGTTATCACGTTCACATGTGTTAGATGTTGGTCAATAATTGGATTAGCCTTGAAATCAGTATAGTTCATGGACTGAACCATCTACTGCATTTATGGTCATGTTAATACACATTACACAACCAAATATAGCAAACTACACTATTCAAGCAATTTCCCTTTATTTGCAGCTGAGACTTAGTTCAGATGATAATTCATATGCCTCTCTTAATATGCTGCACCCGGGTTCGAATCTTGGTGAAGTATTGAAAAGTTGTGATACCTAAGATCCATCTGACCCAAAAAAAAAAAAAAGCAATTTCCCTTTTATCACATAATCACGCAACAAATATCTACATATCAAATTTCACTCACCAAATACATTATTAGCAATATTACCACTACATTCAAATGTGCATGACAAAGTTCACTGATCATCATTATCACTTACAATGTTTTGGCAAGAAAATAGGCACAACTAATAATATAGTGTTGTTTAAGGCTCTAAGCCAATAATGTTGTGGGTTCCAAATGAATTCATACGTGATAGATCCAGCTGTAACTTGCAGTAAATTCATGGAAACGAGGTCATCCTTGATTCAAATAAAATGGTTGCCCTTTTGTGTACATTTAGTTACTTTTATGTCTATAGGCCCGTTTGGTAAATGTGTCACTCTCGTGACAGTTATGTAGTAGTAAAAAGACACAAGGTTATTAAGAAGAGGAGGGGCAAAGCGACAAATAAAAAACTTTAAAGATTTACATTATGAATAGATTAGTTTTTAAGGTTAATGTAAAAATAATATGTTCATATTTTTTATTAAAAATTTTTATTAGTATATATTTTTTTTAAAAATTAATCTGTCTGAAATATAAATTCTCACAATTTTATTTGTCATCTTAATAATAGATACATTAACAATAGATACATTAACAAGAAAATTTCGCTGAGAGTAAATTTGATCACAAGTGAAAAAAAAAAGAAAAAGGAAAGAGATGACAAATAGAGACCAATTTTGTCTGAGGAGTGTATCTGAAAGTGATAGAATTGTGTTAGAAGCAGAGAAGAACGACAGAGGCAGAGACCATGAAGCCATAGATGAAAATCAAGAAGGCAAAATGAAGAGCCCAATTCCTCTTGAACTTACCAAAGTAGGACTCAGGTGGTTCCTGGTAGTGAATCTCAAAGTCATCCTCAGAAACAAAGTCATTGTTGTTCGTGGTGGTGGCGAGTCTGAGCTTCATGTCTCTGAGCTTCTCGGTGGCTAAGCCAAGTGTGAGCTTGTGGCACCTTCTCTGGTACTTGAATCCATTGATGCATCTGAGGGTCTGTGCCACAGAGACGTAGAACATGAGGTGTGCGATGGAGAGGAGAGTGATCGGGATCCAGCAGTGGCGGCATTGGAGGCGCTGCGGCGACTGAGAGAGTGCCAACAAGACGAGTGAGAGGAAGATGAAGAGCACCTGGAACACCTTCTGGAGCTCTTTCTTTTGGAGGTCAATGGCGCGCTTCTTCTCCAGAGTCTTCTCGAAGTGCAGCTGGATTATGGTGTTCAATGCTTGCACTGCTGTTTCCTTCGGGACACCTTCACCTTGTTGATGCGTTTCGTACTCTGCCATTGATGCTGCTCACTACAAGACAGATATCGGTGTTTCGTTTCCTTTGTGTTTGTCTCAAACCGACAAGACCAAGAAAAAAAGAACGTTGGGGTTTGCTGGCTCTATTTATTATTCACCAAAGGTTACATATTAGGCACTAGGCAGATACTTCAAGCGAAGAGACTGTAATTATTTTCATGTGAAAATGATTTTTTTTTTTTTAATCTTTGGATCTTGGATGATGGATTATAAGGATGGATTTTAATATGTTATAAAAACATTGTCTTTTATTAAAATAGTTAAGTAAATAAATAAACCACACTTTTAAATAAGATATCTATAAGAATATATTTTTGACATCTTCTTTATTATTATTCAACCAAGTTAGCAAGAAATACCTCACTCATCCTCTGTATGCAATGAGGAATTAGTATTTGATCTCTTGAATTGGAAAATTTTGTGGGAGGAAAAAATAATTATTTTGTTTTCTTTTCATTTTGGATAAGATATAAACTTAAGGAAGGTTACCATGTTGCACAACCATTTTTACTCTGGTTTTGAAGAGAGTAAAAGCAAAATGTTGGATGTCAGCAAGTCAAAAAGGAACATGTTGGGAGTAAATGGAGAGAACTCGAATCTCGAAATTGGATGTATATGCAACGGTTATAAATATAATAAGAGTAATAAGGACACAAATATTGAGGTTGGAACTTGAAATTTCCCAGCCACTTTCCACTTGCCATTCACATTCATACTATCAAAATGGTCCACTTTATATTTTAATATATATTAAATGTGTATTAAAAACATAAAAATTATTCTTTTTGATACTTTTATCAAGGATATTTAATTTTATTGAAAAATTAAATATAAAATACGATGTAGATTTTTGCTTCTTATTCATCGTAGATACTTCATTCGACATGCATTTGATTTTGATATCCAAACTTTAAGAATACAATAATTGGTAGGTTCTTATGCCGATATTCAATCCGGGATTTGATTTGCATAAACGGTAAATTATATAGTGTTAATAACTTAAATGCCACATTATTTTGGAAATAGGGTATTTCTTTTTCATAAACAAACTTCTTCATGGATATTGATTGTATTGCACTCTTTCTAATAACACTATTGAAATAAAAGATTATTAAAATTTATTATTT
>NC_029788.2:107031310-107033783 GCF_000816755.2 Arachis ipaensis
ATAAGTTAAATAAATAAATTTGTTTTTTTAAAATTTTTAATAGTATTAAATAATAAACATTAATAATAAAAATCAGTAATTAAATTAAAAAATTAAATTATTAAATTATTCCAAAGTTCCAAAGTAATACCATCGCCCATCGGATATTTGTAAATCAGGTTAGCCCTTTACAGTTGGAAAAAGAAAGTGTAAAGGGATTTGATTGATTGATTGACTGCTTGATTGGCTGCTTGATATGAGGATCCTCCTTCTGCTTGTGTCGATGCTAAATGACACAAGGTAGTGTAAATGGCCATTAGTGAGTACTAATACTCATCACAATGCAAAAGTAATTATCTATTTTTCTTCATCAACATAACACAAATTTCAGCCATAGTTTCTATCAAGAAAAAAGGGGACAAAATTCTTAAAATGGATTAATAAGAATATACATGTCTAACTCAAACCTATCGAGTTATGTTAAGATGGCATAACCTTTTTAAACTCATCTTTAACTCCTCATTCCTTCACTAAAGGATGGATGAAAAGTGACTCCACAATCAAAGCAAGACCCACACTGTATCTTATGATGATCTAGTGATGAGTCAAGTATGAGCTTTAAAAATTTTGTCACCCAAACATTTCTCCTAAATAAAATACTACTTAACATTGAAGATTACGACTTACTTCTATCTTCAAATCTTTCCAGTACAAAGATATTGCCCTTGTCGTCCCTTCCAATCCTCATGGTGTCGTCAACATATCTATGAGAAAGATTGAATTAAGAAACAAGAAGAATTTTCATCAATGATCGAATAAAAGACAGAAAAACAGCAAGCTTCACAGCCCTTTAATTTGTCCATGATATGATATTAGGATACGTGATTTCCAACCATCCCTCTGGATTGAAGATGCCCAACAGAAGATTATAGTTTTTCCGGAATACATTCATCAACTGTGCATGCAAGGAAGAAAAGAAATTTGAACTTGGGAAGATAAGACTAATAATCCGATTAATTAGCCTAGGGAAAAATGCAGTATGTAATTAGCATTACCTGATCAGGGGTAATGGTGGAGCTTTCGAAGTTAATGTCAACCCTCTGTGAATTTCAAGTAATATCCAATTAGGTAGTTACTCAGCAGCAATAGCTATAGATTACAGAGAAATAAATTGAGATTGGCCAAACAAGAAGGTGGAGCTTTAACTGTTGCAGAAGCAATCTTGAAAGAAGCCTCAATGCTAAGCTGTCCCGACAACAAACTCAACCCCTTTGCGCTGAACTCGACCACATTAACTGCTTTGCTCTCCATTTTAGAATCACATCACCAATGTTCAAGCTCAGTAGATAAAAGTTATAGACATGAAATACTGGAAACATAGTTTGCATCATCTTCTCTAAGTTTATACACTTTCTCTACTCAAAATTGAAAGAGAAAATGACCAAGCCATGTATTGTATTTGTAGTTTGTACCTTGGCTATGTCAATGGTTTGGAAAAACTCATCCAATGAGATAAAGTCTCTCAGGCCTAACTTGGTTCTCTTTGATCCCAAAATTGAGATTGTGCTATAAACAAGCCTCCAACACCCAGCCACCTTCCATGTAGTAGAAATTATTGATAGCGAAAGCTCATAAATCCAATCAAAACCACATATTAGAAAATATATGCAGAGTTAAAGTTACCTTGTCTAGTTTTAGAGTTGGGTCTGGAGTTGGATTCTGAGATTCTAGCTGCTGCACCAAACTCTCAATTTCAAATTTCTTGGCAGATGGGAGTCCGAAAATCCCCCTGTTGATTCCTTGAAACATATTTTTTTATTGCAATTGATTTCAAACATATCAGATACACCTTCTGCTTTGTTAAACAATGCCAAAAGCTTATAATGAAAAAAGAAAAAGTGGATTGAATAACTCAACAGTTGAAATGGGATACCTTCCACTGCCTGGTAAAGCTCTCTTTTCTTCTCAGCAAGTGTGTCATCCATAGCCAAGCCTGACCCAAAGCTCTGTTCTCCAACTTTAACAACAGTGAAGGGTTTAAACCAGAGCAGTCTGTCACCAAATCTCGAGGTGTTCATCCTTGAAAGATTCTCAGGTGGAGCCAATCTTTGAAGCTTCATGATATCCATGGTTCTAAAAATCACAGGACTCACATGACAACCGGCCATTGATGCATGAAATAACTTGGTGACCCTTCTAGAAGAAGATTTAACAATGAGAGACAGAAAATGAAGCACAGGATAAGATCATACCCTTCTATCTTATTTTGGTTGATAAAGACTGTGGTTCCTGATGTTACTTATTAGTGCCATCAGTTTTGCTCTATGGAAACGGTGAACATGCATTTTAGACTAGTTATGGCCTATTATTGGGCTCCAACTAATATGACCCAATTATCCATATAGTTAAATGATTTCATTAAGCCAATTCTGGTTCATAGTTTATACCGAGGGAGAGAATTTTTATCCCAAAAACAAAAGTTCATGTCATGAGT
>NC_029788.2:107033806-107034233 GCF_000816755.2 Arachis ipaensis
TTAGTGTATCTAATAATAATTAGAGTCATATTTTAGATTTATTTAAGGTTTATTATTAATTATTATTAGAAGCTAATAAATATAAATGTGAAATTTTTGTAAAATAGATTTAGTATATTTCGAGTAGTTAATAATATAATTATATTATTTGTGATAATAAAAATAAGATATTATTGCTAATAAGTTATAGATCAAATGACATAGTCTTTCCATACTCACTTAAGACTCTAAGAGGTCGCGGCGATGCATGAAAATGCTAAACCAAACCATGCTTTATCAGTCAATATAATATAAATCATACTAAAATTACAATAGCACATGTACTAGCTTTCTTAATTTTTTCATTAGACATGTGCCACACATAATTGCACATTATATATTCACACACCAAATGAAACGAATCAAAATTTTCACTTAGAAAAAAACA